>NC_057692.1:3740005-3775005 GCF_014466175.1 Vespula pensylvanica | reverse complement strand
TATTCGACTTTTCTCGAAAAGACGACGACGACGACGACGACAACGACGACTATTATTTGGAAATTCAATCTCAAAGGAATAAGTACGGTGCTGAAGTCGAGAGAATACTATGACTCTCGGATATAAAAGGACTATCGAAAGGCCAACGTATCGAAAAGACTAAACTATATTGTCACGCGAATGCTATTTCCTCGATTTTTCTTATTACTATCCTTTTATATTTTTCTTTTGCTTTCTTTTTCTCTTTTTCTCTTTCTTCTCTCTTTTTTTTTTTCTATTAAAAGCTATCACAAAAAATTCAATCATCAATCCTATTATAGATAAAAATTCACTCTGGTGTATTACCTGTTACTTTTTTTCTCTCTTTTTTTTTTTTAGTTTAAAAATCAACTTGAAGAAGAAATTCAATTACAATTGTTTATTGTTATTATTATTATTATTATTATTATTATTATTATTATTTTGTCGTTAGAGAAATTGTTGAAAATTAAATTATGTAGTAGTTGTTGGAACCCAAATTTACTTCGGATGAAATTTCATTCGTGATAGCTTTCGAAAGGGTTAAGCTCTAAAATATCCAATTTCAGAATATATAAACTTGATGATTTCACTTAAGTTCAGAGAGTTAAGGTTATAAATTTGCAATAATAATTTACTAAAATAATAAGTAAATGGAAATGTTTGTCGTTCTGTTTAATAACATAGATGCTCGCGAAACTGATCCGGAGATCTAATTTCTTATACGATGCATCGACTATAAAAAACTATATCTTGAAAGATGATTAAATAAAAAAAGAAAGAAAAAAAAAATAACATGGTACGATCAAAGATTTACGCTTGTTTTTCCTTTTATTTAACAAGTAACAAGAAAGAATTAAAAATGTTTCAACGCATTACATAAGCACACAAACTTGCATACATGCATACCAAATTTAAGTTCAAATAACTCGACGTTAAAAATTTCTTTGAAAACGTACTTGATATCGACCATTATAAAAAATAATTTTTTAACGATCGTTTCTTGTCGTATTAAAATTGTAAACGTCTTATTGAACGAATAAAACAACAAAATATAATAAAATCCAATAATAAAACATCACGTAACAATAATTTAAAATGCAAAAAAAAAAAAAAAATACGAATTAAAAATATAAAATAATAAAAAAGGAATTAATCTTTTAATAATAGCTACATGAAACGATATAAAACAACTCGTTTCCATGATCGATGAAAATCTTCGAGGAGATAAATAAAACGGAACAATCATAGATAGATGGATAATAGAAAGAGATGAAAAACCTCTTTCTCTTTCTATTCAAAACAACAAGTAGGAAGAAATGATCTTGGTTCGACTTATGTCACGTGTACTTTGGACGACCGATAAAAGTTTGTTTTCTTGTTTACTTATGCATTTCCACGTAGGCCCATAACGATCCCAAAGGGAACGTAGGCAGCTTCGAGAGTCTCGGGGACACCCCATAAACTCTGAGAAGGAGAAAGAGAAAGATAGAGAGAGAAAGGGAGAGAAAGAGAAAGATATATACGTACGTACGTACGTACATAAGTACATATATACGTATATCATACGTACATCATACATACATATATACATGCATACATACATACATGCATGCATACATGCATACATACATACATGCATACATACATACATACATACGTATGTGCATATATATATATATATATATGAGAGAAGAGAAAGGGGTGGCTCGTGCGAGCTAGCTACATAGCTAGCTAGCTAGCTAGCTAGCTAGCAAGCTAGGTGAGAGTGGTAGAGAAAAGGGAGGGAGAGAGAGAGAGAGAGAGAGAGAGAGGGAGAGAGAGAGAGAGAGAGAGAGAGAGAGAGAGGAGAGTTCAGGGGAGTTGATGGTGGGAAAGAGAAGGGGTAGTGAAAACGGGAGAGAAATGGGCAAGTAGTGGGGGAAATGTAGGGCACTGGGTGATCGAGGCGCACCCTACTACTCCCTGCGTTTCTCGACGCTTGCGTAACTTAACGCTCCCTGCCTTTTACGTCATTGCCGTGGGATGTGACGTCACTATATCGACGACGATCATCTCCCTCGTACCTCGACCGAGTAAAGAGATAGAGATAGAAAAGAGAAAGAGAGAGAAATAGAGAGAGAGAGAGAGAGAGAGAGAGAGAGAGAGAGAGAGAGAGAAATAGAGAGATAGAGAAAGAGAACCGAGCGAGTAAAGTGTTCAAGACGTTTGTATAATACGAACGTTAACAGTCTGGTATGCCTCTTGTCTTTCGATTCGAGGATAACAGGAAGAATCATACGAAAGGTCTTATCATTCTTATATCTCTTTCTTTTTAGGTTGCTTTTCTTAATTTTCTTTTTCTTTCTCTTTTCTTTTTTTTTTTTATTTCTTTTTTATACCTTTGTTTTCCTCTTATCTTCTTCATATCCTACGAAAATATTATCTATCGATCGTCTCTCTCTCTCTTTCTCTCTCTCGCTCTCTTTCTCTCTCTCTTTCTTTCTTTCTCTTTCTATTTTTTTTTTCTCTCTTAACGACGATGATACCTATCCATTTTCTTATGATATATATTTCATGCACGAATGCCCAAAAATGGATGGCCGTGCATATAAGATTTTCTCCGTTGATTCCTTCGGCGGATAGATGAGATAGATGGATGAATAGATAGATAGATAGATAGATAGATAGATAGATAGAGAGTATCGTTAGATGATCATCGTCTATATACACACACACACATATATATATATATATCTCTCACTGTCGTTCGTTTATTCGAACTATGTTAAACGAAGCATAAGCTAAAGTCGAGAAGGGTCGAGGAAAATGTTCCATGGCCCTAAGGCTATGTGGGCATGGTTTGTGGTAAAGAAGGGAAATAAGAAGATGACGAATAAGAGGAACACGAGGAGAAAGAAGATGAAGTAAGAAGAAGAAGAAGAAGAAGAAGGAGGAGGAGGAAGAGAACAAGAAGACGATGATGAAAAAGATGAAGAAGCAAGCTCGAACTCTTAGTTCTTATCTAGGTCAAAGATATGCAGCTACTGTGAACGTGGACCAAGTTGAAGTGTTACTGGCACACGATAAACATCGTCGTCGTAGGGATCTAACGTCTATGACCTTTTGTCGTTTTCTCTCTTCCTTATTCCTTTCAGCTTTAATAACCTGTCCAAGCTTCTCTAGTTTCTCTCCTTCCCTCTCTCTCTTTCTCTATCTCTCTATCTCTATCTTTCTTCAACGGGTTCACGCAAATCCCTTCTGCTGTCCTCGACTCCTCGAAATTAAACGGAAGGATTTAGTTTGCTTCACGTAGATAGAGAGACGATGGTAGAGAGTGAGAGAGAGAGAGAAAGAGACAGAGAGATAAATAATGTATGTATGTGAGGGAGAGAGAGAGAGAGAGAGAGAGAGAGAGAGAGAGAAATATCTTTTGATAACTCGACGATGAGTTATTAGCTGTTCCAGAGCTTTCGGTGTCTTCAGACCTTTCAGACCTTTCAGAGTCACGCTTACTTGTGTTCGTTCGTTCCTTCGTTCTTACTATCAACTTGTTTCTTAAAGATAATTCGATAAGCACTTTCACGTTCGTTGCACGACAAGAGTCCAGGATAATTATCGTCAAGTTCGAAGTTAACTTATTGTATTTGCAAGACGACTTTATCTATCTATCTATCTATCTATCTATCTATCTATCTATCTGTCTATCTTTATCTCTCTCTCTCTCTCTCTTTCTCTCTCTCTCTCTCTCTCTCTCTCTCTCTCTCTCTCTCTCTCTCTCTCTCTCTCTCTCTCTCTCTCTCTCTCTCTCTCTCTCTCTCTCTCGTTGTTCAATTTATCTATAAGGGAATTTAATTCCGTTGCCTTGCAACGAGATTTAATCCGAATCAGATTTATGTTTATGTATATGTGTGTGTTGTGTGTGTATATATGTGCTTGGACATATGAAAAATATCTAGAAAACTATATTTCTATATTCCTAAAATATGAATTTAATTGGGTTCGAGTTACTGTTTGCATATGTATGTATATATGTACGTACGTATGTATCATACTTGTACTGTGTATCAGATTTAAATCAGAAATATATTTATGTGTGTATTCATGTATTAATTATAACGTGATACGATGTTGTCGATAAAATATATTCGTGTTATCTGTAACATGGGTTATTTTATCTTCTTCATCTAAATCATCTAAACTTTACACACGTAAAGAGACACCCGTTTAAACGCGTAACTTCGTTTTGAGATTAAACTTAACCCATTACTTCCTTTCTTTTCTAGATTAAATATATCAACCGAGATAAGTCGGGTAGGGATAAGTTTCGTTGAAAAAGAAAATCGAAGCAGCTAGGATCTCGGTTCTTAACTCGTTTCGTTTGAACACCTGGTCACCATAACGAAATCGATAGATAAGATGTCTATCGTGGACAATTTGTAAAGGAAAAAAAAAAAAAAAAAAAAAAGAGAGAGAGAGAGAGAAGAAAAAGAAGAGAAGATGAAGAAGAAGAAAGATAAAAAGGAAAAGAACATTTTGCGAAGAAAATCAATAGATAGATACATATAAGTATGTATCTACATACACACACACACACACACACACACACATATATATATATAAATGAATTATCTTCTACTATTCGAAGAACGCAATATTATTTCAACTACGAAGATCGCTATCCGAGCAAATTAGCTCGAACTAACGATATAATCTGCTTCGTGTGCTGTACAATCGCATTTCCCTCGGTTTACTAGTACGGCTCGTCGTGAAATTTAAGCGAAGCTTAATTTGGTAAACAGTTCCGTCGCGAATCATTACTGCGAGCCGTGTTAATAAAAGGCAAATATTTAGGGGAAACCGAATAAGCCGATAACGGTTATTGGTCCATAACTTGATGCTATAAGAAATCGATCGAATTTTTTTCATTATTAACATAATTATTATTATTCATAAAGAGAGGGAAAGAGAGAGAGAGAGAGAGAGAGAGAGAGAGAGAGAGAGAGAGAGAGAAATAAAAAATTACTCTTCGACTAAGTCAACTGAATTTATCATCAATGGTATTATTTTTCATTTTTTCATTACAAAATTAGATAATTATCATTAGAAAAAAAAAGAACGAAGTAGAAAAAATAAAGAATAAAATTAAAATCAAAATAGAGTGACTTTGTCATTATTATTATTATTATTATTATTATTATTATTATTATTATTATTATTATTACTATCAATATTAAAAAAAAAAGAAAGAAAGAGAGAGAGAGAGAGAAGGAAATGACGATTAATCCAAAATCGCAAGCGCAAACGTTTAAAACAAAAAGTCGCAGAGAGGCGTGTTATTTTTTGCCTGTGTGATCGATCTATTAAATCGATCGTATTCTAACCCGTAGTTCGTAATAGGTATGCGACGATTCAAACAACCGCGGGACGATTTAACTTGCCGTTGCCGATTGTGCGACGCGTACAACGACGAGGAGTGAAAATAAAAAAGAAAAAAGAAAAAAGAAAGAAAAAAGGTCCGTAGGAATTCGGTAGTCGTTCTACGCTTCGGAATTTTTAGATTGAGATCCATCCATGAACGAAATCCGATTTCCTTTGAAAGGAAACAACGAATAATCCGGTAGTTCCGTTCGACGATTCGACGTCGGACATAACGTCCATTCGATTTTATCCTTCTAAAGTTATTTCTCTTCTTTTTTTCTCTTTCTTTTTCTTTCTATTTGTCTCTTTATCTCTTTGATGGTATATAAAAGAAAGTAACATTAAAAAAAAAAAAAAAAAAAAAGACAAGTAAAAAGAAATAGAGGATACATAGGTATTGTAGTATAAAGTAACAAAATTATGTTTAATTTTGAGTAATATATCGATTTATATATACGAAGATCGATTTATATCGTTTTGAAGAAGAAAAAAAAAAAAGCTCGAAAATATTTCATTCCGATAATTGTAATAATAATCACTTTTTTCTTTCTCCTTTTTTTTTGTTTCTTTTTTTTTTTTGTACAACGAACGTGCATTATTTTTTTCATATTTGTCCATCTATTAAGTATTAATATTATTATGGATAAGATCCGGTTGATATTGTTATTTTTCGTTCGTTAATATTCTGCTTGGAAAATACTTCTTGAATGACGTCACCGAGTTTTAAATTCTCTATTGGATATTACATAAAATATTTTCATCAAATTTTCGAGATATTTGTATCTTAAAAAAGAAATAAAAAAGAAGAGAGCCGTAAATTTCTCAAATTGTCCCCGTACATATGTACGTACGTACGAACACATATACTCTTTATATATTTCAACAAAAAATCATTTCGATCTTTCTATCATTAATATAAAACCAATCTGCAATTGTCGTATGTCAATAACAAATACGAATACGAGTGATACGAGAGAGTAAATAATTAATTTTAAAAAATCGAAAATTTGGAACGAAACGTAATAACGTCCAGTTCTGTGTCCACGATAAAAAAAGAAAAAAAAAAAAAAAATAGAAAATCATATCGCTCGAACAATATTTTTCCTTTTCTCCTTACGATATTTTACGTGACACAAAAATCCCAAGATTATAGGTAAGAAGTAACGAAAGAACGAATCCAAGGGAATAAACGTTCGAGCTCAGAAGAAACAAAATAGTTTTTTGTCCCGTTTTCTCTTATCATACGAAATTCTCAACATTTCTAACAAAATATCTCAAATATATACGTTTCTTCCCTTAGAAATCCGTTCTACAACCATCCCCCTTTCTATTATCCCATCCTAGGAACCTAGAAACTATCGTTTTTATTGTTGGAAACGAATATCTCGCTATAGTCGGATTATTTTCATCATAGGCGAACCCGTACACTTACACCTATATATCCACGACAATTTTTGCACGAAATGACCCGTTTCTATCAAAAGCGATCGGGCTCGACGACTTATTGTTCTCTTTGTACCTAATACGTACGTACTTACGTACGTACGTACGTACGTACCTACCTACGTATGTATGTATGTATGTATCTATCTATTCGAGGTGCTTGGACACGTTTCTCAGCTCGCTTTTCGAAAGTAACATTTTCGAGGGCAACGTCTCTCAAGTGGATTTTAATGAAGAGAAATTCCCTTCCAAGTGGTAACAGGATCGTGCCAGAATTTCGACTTTTTTTTTTTTTTTTTTTAAGAAAAAAAAAAGGATTGAAGTTTGTCCTTCAAAATGTTCTTCTTTCTCTATTCCCTTTTGAAGTTAAACTTAAGGATGTTAGACGGATATATAGGTAGTTACGTTACCTATGTGTTTTCAATCTGTGCATCGTATTATTGGTAAAAAATAAATCAGAAAAAAGGAGAAAGAAAAAAGGAAACGGAGAAACAATAAAAACAAAACATTTCTTTTCAGTTTTCTATTTTTGTGTGTGTCTGTATATATATTATATATACACATGTATCTCAGTTCTATCATCGTTCCATTGGTTCCTCAAACTCGCAATCTCTTTGCATCCACGTTCCAGTGTATGTGTATATGTATGCGTCTCTCTCTGTCTCTCTCTTGGTGTTGAACTCGAATCTATCCCGTGTTCTCCTCTCTTTCCGAGAGCAGATCGATACAACGGAGTCTGCGTCTCCAATCCGTATGAATATATATATATAGTTCGGTAGGTTGCGGTACACCCGGTATATTCCCCAGGCGTACAGGGTGCTCTAAATTCAACGGTGCCTACGTGTTTCAAGGAGATTACTACGAGAGTAACAAGGAAAGAGAAGGATTATGCCAACGGAATGATTCTGTAAGACGAAATCTCGAAAAAGGTAAGAACTGTTCTATATCTATGTATGTGTGTATTTCTGTGTGTGTGTGTGTGTATTTGTTTATTGCGTGTATGTGTGTATAAGAGAGAGAGAGAGAGAGAGAGAGAGAGAGAGAGAGAGAGAGAGAGAGAATATCTAACTATAAATTAAACGGGTATCTCGTTCAAAGTTTTACCTCGAATTTGAACTTCTCATTTTCTTTCTATGAATTCTCTTCGGTATTAATGGTACTTCATATCTAAACTATTTTCTTAATTTTACTTCAAGTTTACCCAAGGCTTCGAATCGATAAGATAATATACGTATTTTAAGTATGAAAATTTCGACGATCCAACGAGAGATATAGATAGATAGATAGATAGATAGATAGATAGATAGATAGATAGATAGATAGATAAGTAAATAAATAGATAGAGAGAGAAAAGAAATATTATTCATTTTAGATCGATTTCGATAGATAAAAAAAATGGAAATAATAATGAGATAATAACGATAAAAGATTAGAAAATATTATTAGGCATGGACATAAGTGACAGATGTAGATAATATTAGATATTAGATAATAAAGATAAGAATATACACGATGTAGTACATAACGATCGTATCAAAAAGAGAAAGAGAGAGAGAATCATAATTCATATCCATAGGTTTTGATAGAAAATAGATAGAAATAATGATGAGATAGTAAGGAAAGAAGATTAGAATATTATTAGACACGGACGTAAGAGACAGATACAGATAATATTACATATAAAGTAATAACGATAAGAATATACATGGTATAATACGTAATGATTGAAATTAGAAGAGCGAGAGAGAGGATCATAATTCATTTCTATGGAATACGATAGAAAACAGACAATAATAATGACGAGATAGTAACGATAGAATATTATTACGACAGATGAGAATATTATTAGATGTATACGTAAGAGATTTATGCAGTATTAGATAACACAGATAGAAATGTATAAGATATAGAATGTATATAAAGATAGAGAAAGGGAAAGAGAAAGAGATAGAGATATATATATATATATATATATATATATATATATATATATATATAATTCATTTATATAAATTTTTATAGAAAAGACAGAAATAATTACGCTGCAGTAACGATAGAATATTATTAGATAAATACGGAAACACAACATATAGAAATATTAAATTAGATATTAGATAATAACGATAGGAATATATACAAAAGCATCGAACATATAATCAACCAAAGAAGAAGAGTATAAAATAATTCATTGCTACGGATTTGAAAGGGAAAATAAATTGAAATAATTACAGTATATCGAAAGGAAACATAAAAATGAATAAAAACAATATAGTTAATCGTTAGAATATTATTAGTGATATCGGTAAAGGATTAATTTCGAATAAAGATACGAATATACATATATAGAACGTAAATAAAAACCGAGAGCTAGAGAAGAGAAAGAGAAATATGAATAATATTTTTTATTAAAAAGGATTTTAAATAACTATCTTCCTCGTTTCGTTTTTAATTACCGAAAAGAACTCGAGATCGATTATAAATGAATTCACAAAGTGAATTTTAATAAACGTCCCCACATTTTATCAAATTTACTTTCATTTTTAACGAGCGCAAGAGAGCGAAGAGAAAAAAAGAAGGAAGGAAGGAAGGAAAAAAAAAAAAGAAAAGAAGAGAAAAGAAAAAGGGCGAAGAAAAAAAGAAAGCGACAGAAAAGAAAAGAAAAGAAAGAAAAAAGAGAGAGAGAGAGAGAGAGAGAGAGAGAAAAACAGTGATAAACAGAAAAGAAACAGAGATAGACAGAAACGAAGAATCTCGTACGAGCTATGGATTTTCTCGAAATCGATAAGACGTTCGCCTTTAATACGGAATAAGAACAGCCGGAGTGGGCAAAACAAAAGAGTTACCTATTCCCGTGGCTTCATGCTCCAGTTAACATTTAACAGTTAAAACCGGAGAGTGCCGCGAAGACTCGATAAATTCCGACGACTGACCCGTACTTACTATGTATATACCTCCGGTTTCCGCGTGACCGAGCTGATATACCTATCTAACCTCTTCCACCCTCCCCCACTCCTTCCTCCACCCCCTTTCTCTTTCTCAACCCCTCGTTCCTACCTATACCATATCCCGAATCTCGGAACTTTTCATTCGAACTTAACGTTCGACCTTTCGGAAAAGGAAATCTATTTTTTCTTTTTTTTTTTTTTTTTCTTTTTTTTTTACGCATGTATCCAATCATATAATCTTAAATCTTCGATCACTGCTCAGTCTACGACGACCTATTCCGATTTTTTTTTCTATTTTTCTTTTATTTTCTTTTCTTTTATTTATTTTTTTTTTTTTTTTTTTGTAAATCGTTCTTCGTTATCGAGCGATCGAATTGTTTTCAATGTCCTATCTTTTCTTTTTTCGTTGCGTTTTGTTTGGTTGTTGTTTATCTTTCTTTTTCTTTTTCTTTTTTTTTCTTTTTCTTTTTGGCGTACATTTCCGATCGTTTATAACATCGATCGTTAATAATAATTAAATGTAATTTGATGTAATATATAATTAAATATGATAATTAAATATAGCCGGTGCTTCCGCGTTATCCCGAGTTTGTAATTTTATTCTATAAGTTCGTTATTAATTATAGAGTACGTATCGAGCAATTTTAATGCTAACGATATACTTTTTAAAATTAAAGAAGCTAAGCTTATTTCGATGTTGTAAAATATATCAAGCTGTGATAATTGCAACTTATGATTTAATGAATCGTTTGTAATTTTTATGATTTCTACTTATAATGTGTTCACGTGTTCTTTGTAATTTTGTTATTGTTATTGTTATTATTATTATTATTATTATTATTATTATTATTATTATTATTATTATCATGATCATTAGTGCAACTATGAGGCGGATACGTCCAAATTTCGCAGTCGACGAAATTAATCACGCTCGTTCTAATCACTGTCGCGACGTTTCAGCTTGTATACGATAAATGACGCATAAAGAGAGACAGAGAAACAGAGAGAAAGGACGAAAGTGATAACAAAATGTAAAATCGTGAAATGTCAGTAATTATGCCGTAATAAAAGTAATATAAATCAGACGAAAAATTCTACGCCCTACTCAATTATTCAAATTTTCATAATGAGAAATAAAACGCATACCTTTCAAAATTAATAATCTATCCCTTTAATACATTTTTTATTTTCTTCCTCCTCTTTCTTTTCGTGTAAATGATATTTGGAAAAATATTATCAATAAATAAAAGTAACGAATCTCAATAAATAAAGAACGAGTCTTTTATTTACGAAATAAAATAAAAAAAAAATAAAATAAAAAAAAAAAAAAGAAATTAGAAAAACACGAAATTAACGAGCGAAATAAAAGTCGTCTCTTTGTCTATAACTTTTGTCCTCGCCGTTCATAAATTTACAATACAAGAGAGAAAGAGAGAGGGAGAAAGAGAGAAAGAGAGAGATAAAAAGAATGGCGACATTGCGTCGAGCTCATGCTGCGCATTTAAACGATATTTTTCGTTAAAATTGGGACGGTTTTTAGGGCGGCAAGTAGAAAGGAGTGGAACTATCGACGACCAGCTAATGTGGAACGACATGAGTGCGTTCCACCCAACCCCTCCTATCACTCTCCCTTCCTTAACCCTCCTCACCTTCTCTCTCTCTCTCTCTCTCTCTCTCTCCATCCCTCTCTGTGTCGCGCGCGCCCTCGCAGGACCAGAGGGCAACGCGTATTCTGCATCATTGACTGCCGGTAGACACGAAAAACAACGTTGATCGATTTAGATTCGCCATTTCTGTCAATCAAAATCGCTCGTTTCTTCAATCATCTTCGAGAAAGAATTTTCTTTTCTTTTTTTTTTTTTTTTGCCATAGTTAGATAGAATAATTTTTTTTATATAGTTGGAACATACAACATATTATTTTTTTAGTTGGTTGATTATTGCTATTATTATTATTATTATTATTTTGTTTTATAGTCAGAAGAATGTTATTTATTTTTTTTAGAATAAATATTTTTATAATTAAAATAAGTATATATATATATATATATATATATATATATATATATATATATTTAATCCATCAAAATGTTATGTTGATTTATGCGGTACAAAATTATTATCAAATAAAATCAGATTCTCGTCTAAATTATAATCTGGAATATAATTATTGTATGAAAATTAATATAGGAAAATTAATATAGGATATTTTGATAGATCTAAGAAGTATTTTCAATGAATATTTTACCTAGATAATCATACGATAGAGTTTTCTTGAAAGCAATCTTACGAGAAATAATAATAATGATAACGATAATAATTTTTCTTCATGACGGATATCATTTTTCTTTTTTTATATTTATATTACGTATTAATTGAAGTTCCATCCGCTTAGTGCAAATAAATATTTTCGAATTAAACGATACTTTTCGAGGGACCTAACAACAATGTTCCTAATGAATATTCATCGAGGATAATTATACACGAATAAATTCTAATGAAAATAATTCATTTAGATAATAAATAATAATTCTTCTCTCTGATAACATTAATTTTCTAATTATTAATTCTACGAAAAAAAAAAAAATCTTATTCGCTTAGTCCTCCATTATTTAAAAATTTAAAAAAACAGAAAAAACCTTCTCGTTACCTCGAATATGACAATATCATAATGAATATTCATGGAATATTATTATACGATATATATATATATATATATATATATATATATATATTGTACGAAAATAAATTTTATTCAGAAACAATTTATCGAGATAATAAATAATAAATCTCATCTGCGATAATATACATTGTTATTCTAACGAACAATTCTATGAAACAAAACAAGAAAATAGAAAGACAAGAATCTTATCCATTTAATATAAAATTATTTTAAAAATTAAATAAGGACAAACGAAGAACAAAGACAAAAGACAAATATCGATATAGCATATTAATTAATTTCAAAACGAATATTCGTCCTAGATAATTACACGTATAAAAAACACATTCGAAAGCACGATTGATCTATAAAAATAAATAATAATTAATTCTCATCTCGTTCTGTTTATCTATTAACGAAGGATAGATTCTAAAAGTTTTCTACTTGTAATTAAAACAAAAACCCATTCCGATTACACAATGTACTATGATCGACGTCGTCCCTTAAAACGTGAGTGTCCAATTAGTGTCGGAATATAAACGAGGTGAGTTAAAACTCGCGAATGGATACGCCTCGTTTATTGGTACTCTTTCATCGATGTAACGATCGATAGATATCATCGACGCAACGAAATAAAAAAAATAAAAAAATAAAAATATATATATATATATATATATATATATATATATGTATACATGAACGATGAAAGACAAACGACATTAGTTTAAAAGTTAGTTCATTCGTTCGTTCGATATCGTTCAATTTCGGTATGGGTTTGTAAAAGCGAGCGTTCGCATTTTCAGTTAAATGCAAATGGCGCGCGTATTCTATTAATAAAATTCCAACGAGAGACACGCGTTTTGTTTTCATTAGATCGTTCGTTGACGCGAGTCCATAAAGTGACTGTAAAACGGCCAGATCTGGAAAATACGCACGCACATATATATATATATATATATATATATATATATATATATATATATATATATATATTTATGTACATATACTTAAGTATACTGTCTTTAAATATGTAGTAGTAACGATTACTCGAAATAGAATTTCCTACTTTTTTTCTTTTTCTTTTTCTTTTTTTGCTTTTTTTTTTCTCTTCCTCTCTTTTCTTTCTTTTTTTTTTTTTTTTTAACCAGACTTGAGTTTTGCATCGTTTCGCGGACTCCTCGACGACGACGAATTTGCGTGAATTTATTCGCATAGCAACACAAACGAATTTACACCACGAGAGAGAGAGAGAGAGAGAGAGAGAGAGAGAGAGAGAGAGAGAGAGAAAGAGAGAGAAAATATATTAAACGTATGCGTTTTCCGCAGGCCCTAGATTTTAACTTCCCAATGTAATCTCAACGATGGCGGTTCAAAACTCGTCGAGAAATTTCCACGTTCTAATGAATTCCTCTACTTTTCTCTTGTACATATCATACACACACACACACACACACATTTATATATATATATATATATATATATATATAAATGTGTATATACTCATATTACGTGCCTCTTGAAAACGCCTATTAAACGCCTACAAAATTAAAGACCTAAATATAATAATATCCAGGATAATTCTAAAAAAAAAAAAAAAAAGAAAAAAGAGGAATAATTACTCGTTCCTCTCGCGAACGGAATTATCGTTCTGCTATTATTACTTTTGAAATTAGATTTATCTCGATTTGTTTCTTTCGTTTCATTTTTAAACGACTCATAAAAATATTTTCATAACAATTTTATATTAATCTCTTGAATTTTATTAAGAAAGAAATGAATATTTGTCGAATAATCGTAATTTAATTCTTTTCTAAAAAAAGAAAAGTTTAATCAAATATGAAAAAAAAATATATATATATATGTATATGTATAAGATAATCAGATATGTATAGGATAATAATAGATACGTATAGTCGGTCAATAACCGGAAACAATTATTAAATATCGATAAGCTAACAAGAATTGTTCAGTGAGAATATTTCTGTTAATAATATACCTAAATGCTTTATCGAGCATCAATAATTAAACGACTAAGATGACGAGGGTAATTTAAAATTCATCATGTTTCCGAGATTGACGTCAAATCGATTCGTAAACCTATCGAAGTGATACCAAAATGAAAGCAAAATGAGAAATTCGAAATTCTCACGAATAAATATCGATATTACATTATATAGTATATCCTACGTAATACAAAATATTCCAATTAAATACGAATATACATATAACGATAAGATTAACGCATTATATAGTACGTATCGTATAAAAGCATTAAATGCCAACAGAACAAAAAGAGAAAAAGAAAAAAAAAAAAAGAAAAATTTTTAACTATAAATAAAACGTTTCTCGAAAAGTGTATGAGTTATCGGATAAACCATTTGTTAATGTCAACTGCAGGATTCTCGATACACGAAGTCGATATTTGTATCGACGTCGATGAACGTTTTTAATATTCGTGCTGAAAAAAATAGCTGGTACTATGAATAGTTTTTTCTGTGGTAACGAACGAGACGAGAGAAAAAAACAGAAAAGAAAAGAAAAGTACATTAGGATTCTAAACATTTTTTTTTTTTATGACAGCTTAGACAACTAATCGCAGTATTATTTCCTTCTCATTCTCCGTCTCTAACAATCAATAATATCAAAATTACAAACAAGAAATAATAAATACACGACGAGTCCAAAATTTCTAGATGATCTCAAATATCAATTACTCGTTTCGAAATCTTTCAACTTGAAACAAATTTTCACTTTATTTTAATACTTTTAAAGTTAAACAAGCTTAACTATCCGACCTAGGAAAAAAGAGGAAATGATAAAAATAAAGATAAAAATAAAATCTACTTTCAAAATCACTGCTTATTGACACTTTCTGATCAATCTTTTTGATGTACATAAATTTTTAACCTACCCTATTGTATTTTTTTTTTTTTTAGCAAAAAACGTAAACGAAATGAATGAATGAATGAATTATCTAATAATCCGTAACGAGAAGAATGAGAGTAGAAAATTTTAATCCACTTTGCAAGATGAATTTTTTACGAGCAAAAATTCTTCATCGATTTAATCGTTCAATTTCAATATATACATACACATACACATACACATACATAACACATGCTTTCTCTCTCACTCTCTCTTTCTTTTTCTCTCTATATGTCTTTCTCTGACAGAGTAACAGCAAGGCGACAAGTACGTCGTTTGCAGGCTTCAAAAGGCGACAAACCCCTCAAAGGTCGCGAGACAATGCTCGTTTCGACTTTGACAGTAATTCCCGCATTGTTTTGCTTAACCCCTGCGCCACGACCGAGATTCTTCTCGGCGGTCGTTGAAAAGCGCTTGGAACGCGGTGGGATGAGAAAAACGATAGCTGCCGTCGCTCGAGCGTCTGAAAGAGGTTACGATTAGCTCTCTCAGCATCCCCCTCCTTCCTTCCCCCATTCACCTAAACAGCGACACCACCCTCGCTCAAAAAATTGAGCACCCTATTCGAATATAACTGGGGAGAAAGAAAAACAAAGATAAAAACAAAGTATTATTCTTATCGAAGAAATTCTATATTATAAAGAATTTGATATTTATGAATCAACGATGATTGCACCTTCGTATATTTTGTTTAAAGATATTTTAAAATATTCGAATGGTTTTAGATATAATGCATATGTGTGTGCGCGTATAGGTTTATATATATATATATATATATATATATATATATATATATATATTGTGTGTGTGTGTGTATGTATATAAATGTACAAGATATCTATAAATAAAAGTTTTTAAAGATCATCAAAAACATGCAACACTTTATTACAATTTTTATAACTAATATTACGTATCAACAAATCAATTCTCCCCTTATAAAAAATATTTATCTAATCATCCAATCATATTAGATTATAATAAAAACGAACAAATATTTGCTTTGTCTTTCTCTCTTTTTTTTTTCAATCTCACACTCAGTGCCGAAGAAAATGATTAATTGTTATTTATCGAATGTAAATTTCTTGTAAATATTAAGGAGCGAACCCCGATCGAAGGGTTCGTCATTCGTTATCAGGTTTATTGGAAAACGCTTGGTGCTGGCTTTCAGTTTCGTGTATCTATCGGAGCTTTAATGGAGCGTCAAGTATTTGACGACTGTTAGAAAGAGTCTTCGATCTTCGTTTTAGCCATAGCTAAAGGTACCTAAAGCGTGATTATGATAGGACAGCTCGATCACAGTAGTTTCCACCGATTTAATGTCGATGTCGTCGACGTCGTCGAGATCGTTCATCCCTCGTTCCTTTTTTTTTCCTTTCTTTTTTCTTTTCTTTTCTTTTTTTTTTTTAACTACTTTTCTTTTCTTTTTCTCTTCTTTTTTTTCTGTCCACCTCCTTTTCCTCCTCCCTTTTCTCGTTCTCCGATTGTGAACGAGATTTAAGTTACCCAATCGATCTATCTCTTTCGCATCGTCAGCGTTTAAATCGTCTTCGACAGTAGTTTTCAAAGCCAATGCTTTTGAAACTGGACAGAATTATTGATCGAACATGAGTTATGAGCGAGACGAGTCTTATCGTCAATAATAACGTTCCTTCTATCCTAATCGTCGTTTTTACATAAATCAATGATTTTCGACTGACGTTAATATTTTTCTTCGAGAAAAGTCCTCCCCTTTATTTCTTTTCTTTTTCCTTCTTTTTCTTTCTCTTCTCTATACTTATACATCAGTATCGATGTATTATATACGAAGAAATAATTATCATTCTATAATAATTTATTCATTTTTATTGTAATCTCGTTAATTTCTCGTTTAATCGAACGAAACTTAAACATAAGCACACGCTTTTAAAAATTTCGAATCAATTTCGACATCGATATTATTTGCGGTAAAAATCTTTCTGTCTTACTCTGTTTTAATAAATAATAATAATAATAATAATAATAATTCCTCTCTTTACTCGTGGATGGAAGAAAATCATTCCGAGAATGTTCATTTCTTTTTAATAACCTCGAGAGAAAAAGAAAATCAAGATGGAAGATAACAAGATATTAAAAAAAATAAAAAAGAAATAAAAAAAAAATGTAACTAAAACAGAAATAAAAATATCGTAGATCCAACAACAATATAACGATACTATTCTACGAACGGAGAAAGGTGAGAGAAGATAGAAAATGATTTGTATTCGTCAGATATGACATAGAAATGGAAGCAAGTAAAACTTTTCTTCTTTGAAAAGTCTCTTTCCATCTCTCTCCCTCTCTCTGATTTTCGAGAGGTGTGAGAACAGTAGGGCTAACGAGTAATGGCCTAAGGGCTGACGAGCTAAGTCGTAATCTACTCGGTGTATTCAACACACGTTGGATGGTGACAGTCAACGATGGTGTAGTACGGTGGTCATTCTTCAAAAGAAGAGGAAGGAGAAAAAGAAAAAAAAAAAGAAGCAAAAGAAAAGAAAAAAAGAAAACGAAGAGGGAGCAAAAATAGAAAAAGAAAGAGAAAGAGAAAAGGAAACGGGGAAAGAAAAAGAGGGAGATAGTAAGGAAAGAGTGAAGAAGAGAAGAGAAAAGAAAAAGAGAGAAAAAAGGAAATAGAAAAAACGAGACGAAGAAGACGAACAAAGGGATACGAGTGGTGATGATAGTGGTGATGGTGGTGGTGGTGGTGGTGATAATGATAATGACGATGACGACTACGATGACGAAGATGGAGGGAAATGCAGAAGACGAGTGGTGGATGTTGGTGGTAATGCAACAGAGTGGATGGAGGGGGATTGTAAACAACCATTGGTTGAAAAAAAAAGCTGAGAGATTAGTCACCCCTTTTACAAGAGATTACTTACTCGTTACTTAAAAGAAGAACTCGTTTCGTATGACACGTCCTCCATTACTTTTCTTCTTTTACTTTTACTTGTTCTTTCTCTCTTTCTTTCTCTTTCTATTTTTTTTTTCATCAGCCTATCTCTTCTTTTCTCTCTCTCTCGAGCGAACGAACGAACGAACGAACGAACGAACGAACGAACGAACGAACGAACGAACGAACGAACGAACGAACGAACGAACGAATGAACGAATGAACGAGCGCGAGCGCAATATGACGTCGATAAATCCGGAGATGTCGTAATATCGATTATCCCTGGGATTACGTGTACGATATAACAGGTGGAAGAGCGCATGAAAATAAACGACACGATGAGAACGATCGAAGAAAAGCTTCCGTTATTACTACTACTACTATACTACTATGTCTATTACCGATACTATTACTACTATTACTGATATCACTACTACTACTATTACTCTACTACTATTGATATTACAGTTACTACTACTACTACTACTACTACTACTACTACTATAATTTATTATTATTATCAATATTATGAGAGTTTTATGATAAACATTTTCTCCTACGAGAAAAAGGAAAGATATATATCTAATATATTCTTATATTTTCATACGAAGCTATGCTGCTCCAAACATTTTCCCCGATCTAAAATTTAAAATATCCTTAAAACATCTCTCATGGGATTTTTTTTTTTATTATTATAAGTGATCCTTCTGAAACATTCTCACCGATTCCAACGCCATTTTAACGGGATTATTTTTAGGAAAAGAATTTTGACAGTCGGACGTACAATCGGACAGAATATTTTTCTACAACAGCGAGAATGATAATTTTGTAAGCTTAAAAGTTTCTGTGTGAATTCTTTTTTTTTTTTTGTTTTTCAAATTAAATATCATTTTATCTTTGTTACTGTTATTTTTTTTTTTCTTTTTTTTCTTTTTATTTTGAAATTGAAATGTTTCACAAAGCGCGGAGCAGAATTTTTCGACGTATTTATGTCGGCTTGCTTCAAATTTTTTCTTTTCTCTTGTGAATTCTAAAAATTATGAAAAGAAAATTTCATTCTACGTATGTTATATTTATTTGATAATTTGTTAATGAATAATTTATTATTTTCTTACAACAAGATATGGAATTTTCGGATTAAAGAAGAACAAGCAGTATTCGTTCTCTTAAATAAAAAACAATAAAAGAGAAAAAAGAAGATACAAAAGGTCGTATCGATGAATTAATTATTATAATTAACTTTTACTAAACTGTTGTATTACACTTATCCTATTATTTATAATGAAAGTTATGTTAGATAATTACGAGAAGATTTCCTGTCGACCGACCGTAATTACTGGAAATGTTCGCATTGAAAATGTAATTTCCTCTGTTCGATACCAAGATAACGTTCCCCTTGTTTGTTTTCACCCTCGGGATACCTTAGGTGAGTAAACTATTATTCAACGTAGCCGCAGATGTGGTTGGGATCGGGTAACGTAGTAATTCGCCAAACTGCGACTACGGAAAACGAGAAACCAAAATGATTTGCTTCAATTTCAAATAGAATCGATCAAACGATCCAACTGGTAGGTATCGATCGCATTGAAATTATTAAGTGTAAAAGGGATCCCAATCAAATTCAAAGTGAATATAAAATTTTAATGACAAAAGGAAAAGAAAGAAAAAATTAATTGTAGCAAGAGGAGAAAAAAAATTCTTTTAATCGCAAAGAACTTATGGATATTCGAAAAATTTGTAGAAATTTTAAATCGGACGAAATTAGAATGTGACATTTTTATCTTCCTCTGTTCTTTCTTTTTTTTATATATATATATATCTGGCAATAAATAAATATGACATGTAGCCGAAGGTTGGCCGAAGGTTCTTATAAAAAGGCTATCAAAAGTATCAATTTTTAGACAAATTTTCTTTCCTCTTGCAGCTCGTAAAACTACAAGGAGTAACTTGTAATATTACAATCTTAAAAAGTCTCAAAAAAAAAAAAAAAAAAAAAAAAATCTTTAAAATCGTCCAAGAACTCTTACATCTCTATTTTCTCTATTTTCTACATTTACAAATATTTACTGTTAATTAAAAACTCGTCCATGCAATAACATAAATTATCAACTGATCCGAACACAAATGACATACTCGATAACTCTAGTTTTACATTTGTAACGTTTCAAACAACATCATTATTACTTATATCGATAGAATTATTCACCCAAACGAAAAGAGATAATTAAAATATACTCATAAATCAATTTTATCTTAATTCGTTAAGAATGTAAATCGTATCATCGCGATAAATGAAGAAGCGATTAGAAATATTGATAAAGTCTCTCTCTTTCTCTCTGTGGAATATAACAAAACTCGCGATAATGTCGCGATAATAGAAAGAAAATTTAGAACGTACAAGAAAGAAAGAAAGAAAGAAAGAAAGAAAGAAAGATAAAGAAAGATAAAGAAAGATAAAGAAATTGAATTTGAAGAAGAGATCAGGAAGAGTTTGCCTTCGGGGTTTCCTTTTAGATGTTTTCCACTTTCTTCTTTCCTTTTCCTATCTTAGTTTCCTTACCATGATCAATTTGTCGACTCGTTGGCGTCAATTTATCGTGTCCAACCCCCCGTAGGAGGTTATTTCCGTCTGGCGATGGTCGGCCTCGAGCTGGAAAACCTCCCTCGTAGGTTGGTTGCTTCGTATACGTACATACGTATGTACATACGTATGTACATACGTATGTACAACACAACACATCGACTATGGATAGGAAGCCACTGTTTTAAAGAGCGTATCGAGGTAATTCGTGCCTTCGCCGTGGTGGCACAAGGTCAGGAAAATCGATAGAACGCAGACAACGAGGTAACGATGCCACGAACCGATACCAGCCACCTCTTCGGTGACGTTAGTTTGTGTACCGGTTCACCCTATCAGCTTTTATATATCTCTATAGTCCATTGAGAAAAACAAGGAAATGTTTTCTTTCCCTTTTACCTTCATGTCACATTATTTATATATAATTAAATGTGTTTATGTATGGGGTATATATATATATAAAAAATATGGTAGATGGGTAAGGTATACTTATCTATTGTATAAATGTATGTATACGTATGATTAGTATGAGTGTATGTGTACATACGTATGTATGATTAAATTGGATAAAAAGAAAAATATCAAAGATGTTTATATATATATATATATATATATATATATATATATATTTAAGCGTTCGAAATTATTTAATATTAATGATGATGACGATGAAGAAGACGATGATCATACGACAGTTATCATTTTTATGGGATATTTCTCAAAGAAATTTCGAATCTTCCCTCTCAAAAGAAAGAAAGAAAAAAAAAAGAAATAAAATGGAAAGAAAGGAAAGAAGATATATGTTGACTAGCAAAATAAATTGTGCTGGTCCGAGGAACATCAAAAAGAAGTGTAAGAAAACTATGCGTTAAAAATGTATGTAGGTCGTTCATTGTTATGTTCAGAAAGATGAACGACAAAGCTTTGTTTATTTGGAAAAGTTATGTTAAGGAGTATCCTAGGCACATATACGCGTATATATATATATATACATATATGTATATATATATATATATATATATACATATATAATTGTGAAGGACGCCCTCGCAAAGTGCATAATTTTCTCGTTAAGGAGAGTTTAATGGAATTAGCCTCGTTTTGAAAACGAGCCCCAAATGCCTTTGGTGAAACGGTTTGTCAACGAGAATGCCTTTGGTACACTTAGGGTTCCCCCTAACTTTTTGTTCAAGAACCAAAACAACAAAACGTAATTGTTGTTACTCCCGGGCTATATTCCCACGTTAATTCTATTAAAAATGTTTGGTATAATTATATAATCGAATATATATATATATAATATATATATATTAAAAAAATATTTCTTTTACAATTCAAGCAACTTTGAAAAGTCCATAATCGTTTAATTTTAAATATTAAACTTTTTTTTTCCACTTAATAACAATACAACGAAAGAGAAGAAACTTCTTTTGGATCTTCTCGTTTAATTAAATTATTTAAAAGGTAAGGTAAGATAGAGAGATCGATGGAAATAAAAGTTGTAATTATTGTTTTAAAGAATTCTAGGAAAAATGATATAAATGAATTTTCTAACTCGGTAATAAGTTTTTCAATAACATTAAAAGATAATTTTCTTATGAATTATTTAAAAGGAAAAAGCTTCATTTTCATTTTTGTTTCTATTTCTCTCTCTCTCTCTCTCTCTCTCTCTCTTTTTTTTTTCTATACTTAATTTTAACATCGTAACATCTATTTCATAGTTAATGTAAGTAAGTATTAGTTGAAACTCATAAATATAGTTACCAAGAAAAAGAAAAAATTAATCGATCGCTAAAAAGAACATAAACTTTTATAATAATTCTGAATTATAATCCTGCTTCTTTTTCTTTTCTTTTTCTTTTTCTATCTTCCGAAACAGAAATTAATTTTCTTTCGATCTTATGAATTAATTTAATTATTACAAAGTTAAGACAGATAGATCGATGGAATTAAATTAAAAGTTGTGATTATTATTTTAAAAAATTTGCCAAACTTGGTAATAAGTTTATGACATATATTAAACAGATAATTTTCTTGGGAATTACTTTATAGAAAAGTTTCGTGAATTTTCTATTTGCATTTTTGATCTCTCTCTCTCTCTCTCTCTCTCTCTCTCTCTCTCTCTCTCTCTCTCTCTCTCTCTCTCTCTCTTTCTCTCTGTCTCTCTCTGTCTCTCCGTTTAATTCCAATTTCAAAGATCGACAAACAGCAAAATTGTTAGACGAAACTCATTGAAATCGAAATAGAAGAAAGTTAAAGTGACCGTAGGTAACCATTAAACTTTGACTCCATCCTTTCTCTATCTCACGGTAAAATAAAACTAATAGATATTGTACTTGCCTTCAAGAATCTCTTCCTTTTTCGCTAGTATCAGAGGAATTGCACCGGAAGCACTCATCTCTTCTCTTCTTTCTCTTATTCCTCTCTTCGATCTTCGATTTTACAGTTCGTTCCTTCGTGTCCACGAAAGTGAAAGAGTAAAAAACAAAAACACGATAGACATATATTTCACTATTCACTCTTAGACACAATCGAGAAAATGGAGGAACACTTTTCCCTAGATTTTCTTTCTCTTTCTTTCTTTCTTTCTCTCTTTTTTTTTTTTTTTACGAGACGAATGAATCGAATGAACGAAGAAAACGGTCGATTTCTTTCCTATCTTTTTCTATATCCTTTCAACCTGTCTCTTTTATCGAAAAGACAGAAAGAAAGATAGATACATATACACACACACATTCACAAACACACAGACAGAAAACATACAACTATAACAAAAAAGAAAAAACGTTATCTCCAACAGTCTGTCCTATTCGATGTTCACTACCGTGTAAATAGTTCGAACTTGTATCGGAAACACATGAAATGTTAAAATACTTCGTTCACTTCTTCTCTCTCTCTCTCTCTCTCTCTCTCTCTCTCTCTCTCTCTCTCTCTCTCTCTCTATCCGTGTTGACATAAAATAAGATCAAAAATAAAGTATGAAGAAAAAGAAAATAACTTTGTCCTTGACAACGATTACTATTTCGAACGAGTAAGATCTCCTACGTGGGAGTTTTTATTTCTTATCAATCTTTGTCGTTATCATCTTTGTCGGCGCGATATGTGACGGTATAAAATTTTCAAGGGAAGAAAAAAAATAGATTTAAAAAAAGAAAAAGCTTCAGACTCGAGTCGAACGATGTAACGAAGTAACCGGGTCATTCGGTCCTCGTTCGTTTATACCGTTCACGTTATACCACTCCCTCCGCACCTTTCTTACCCTCACCCTAGCCCTTAGCTCTTTTCACTCTCACACTCATTTTCTCCTATATCTATCTCCCTTACTCCCTACCTCTCTTCTCTCCTCTCTCATTCTTTTTCTCTCTTTTTCACTTTTCTACCCTTCTTGTTCAATGTCCACGGTCGACGTCCGTCTATCTTATTTCGAACATGGAGCCAACTGTAATCTATGTCGTCTCATGTTGTTTACGAATGGAACTTGTTTTTTCGTGACTATTTTTTTTTTCCTTTTTCTTTTTTTTTTTTTTCTTTTTAATCGACCGATCGCGAATAAATTTTTTACGAAAATAAATTCCCAGACGATATGACATTTGAATTTTAATGTTAATGTATTTTCTTTTTTTTAAATGTTAATGATATATATATATATTATGTGTGTATATTTTGTTTTATTGTAATTAATAATATTGTAAAGTATATATATATATATATATATATATATGTTATATGCTTGTTCCTCATGTAATAATGTTCATATGAGAAGAATAATAACGAGAAATGTAATCAAAGGCAAACTGATTTTTTAACGAGCTACTACTGTACTATACAGTCATTCCTTGCACGTACGTAATGAATAAATTTTCCTTGCTAATGAGGAATGACTTGCTTTTCCTTTCTTTCAATAAAATGAAAAGAATTCAAATAAGAACTATATCACGATAAACACGTTGCGCTCGAATAAGATTTCGAATTCAATTGATCATTTAATATTACTTTGAAACATATCCAAATGATTTCGTCATTCTCGAATAAATTTTATACACTTGCGAAAGAAGAGAAAAAGAAGAAAGAAAATACACTTACAATGTATCTTTCAAATAACAAAAATTAATTCTGTTCGAGTGACGAAGAGAACGAATTTATTCTTTGGGAAAAAAAAAAAAAAAAAAAAAAAAGTGAATTAAAAATTCGTCGTATCGTTCGAAACACTTCTACAACGAGAAAGGCGTATCTTGAAGGATGAGAAATAAAAAGAAAAATAAAAAATAAATAAATACCGTTCCAACTATAAAGTGAACATTAAATCCAACGTTGTTCAAAGCTTCGAGGATGTTCAAGAAAAGATAATCGCGAAAAACGAGAGCAACAAGTTAGTCAAACGAATTCCTACGAATGTAGATGGATTCTGTGCGTCCGAGCATACGACGGAAGACTGAAAGAAAGCCAAAAAATAACAGAAAAAAAAAGAGAAAAGAGAAAGAGAGATAGATAGATAGATAGATAGATAGATAGAGAGAGAGAGAGAGAGAGAGAGAGAGAGAGGTGTTAATACCGGTATCAAGAATGATTGTCTGGCAGAAAATATCCTACGGATTTATAACTTTCCATCGTCGACGTGATCGTTCGTCAATATCTACGCGTTCATTCGCACCCATTTTATTCGTATAAATGTGCGATATCGAACATTCGAGGTTTATATATACCTACATGTCACTATAGTTATATACATATATACCTTTGTATGTGTTATGGGTGTGCGTATAGATGTATACGTGTGACGTGTAACACATGGTAAAAATGTATAAGTACATGGTTTATTTGATGACGGCTTACAAAGTGCATGTATGTGTGCGTGTAGCGTATGTATGTGTTTACGTGTGTACGGATGCATGAACGTGCAGCTTTGTTTGTAAAATTCTATGTTTTAATTACGAGGCCTCGAATGAACGAGCAAGAGAGAGAGAGAGAGAGAGAGAGGAAAGAGAAAGAGAGAGAGCAAATTAATAGCTAAAGAGTCGTCGTTTGAACGAATGTTTTCTTTAAACGAAAGAAAGAAGGTCTTCGAACGATACAAATAATTATTCTTGACGGAGCAACAGGTAATCAACGAGACGAAATAAAGTTCGTGGCCGAAAGGGTTCGATCGAAAATCGATTACCCTCCCACACGGTTTCTATAAACGATATCAATTATTGAGACTTACAGGACAGTTATATTCGTAATTAACGGAACGGCCAAAACGTACGTGGAGGTGGGAATGATTTTGGACGTGAACGATTTGCCACAAATCGATAGTCGATTACCGTTCTCTCTTTCTAATTCTCTTCTCTCTATCTCTTTTTCTCTGTTGCTCTTTCAAATATCGTTCTTCGTGCGATACGCGTCGAAACGTCAGTGTATCAGCAATTTCCTGCGTCGAGCTTTCTTCGATAATAGTAATAGTGTAATAGTAATAGCAGTATAAATAGTGATAGTATAATTAGTACTACTAGTAACAAAGTCCACGATGTTCAAATAAAAAAATATAAATACCAAGTAAATAATACAACAAATATCATCACAGTATCACTACGAACTTCGAACTAATAAGAAAAGAACATGTTTCGTCTTATTGCCGAAACGCTAAACGACTGTGCCCAATTATGAGATTTTAAGTATCCTTAAGAAGTATTTCGGCGAGAGATAATGAAGAAAGGAATTTATCAAATGTCGATAACGATAAGATAGGAAGGATTACTTCGATCTACTACGAGATAATGTGAACGTATACGTTGACGACGACAATAACGAAAAGACACGTTTCTATTTCTTTTCTTTTTTCCTTTTTCCTTTTTTTTATGATTATTATTTTCTTTCTCTTCTTTTCCTTTATTCTTTCTTTCTTTTATCGTATCAACAAAAAGAAAGAAAGGAAAAAAGGTCTTCGAAACTTAACACAGCTAGGCAAGATGGATAAAAAAGGAAATAATAAAAAAAGAAAAGAAAAGAAAACTTCCACAGTAGATAAGTACATCCATTTACACCATCTCTACTTACAACAACTTTACTTACACAACAACAACAACAACAACAACAACAACAACACGCACACCACTAAACCAATCACGTCCGACAAGTAATATTTCCGTTTTTCCTTTCTCGAAGATCCTTTACAATGTTCTTCCCTTTTTATTTATTCCTTTCCTTTCCTTTACTTTCTTCACACGAACAACATGGGATCAAGAAAGCGAACGTGATATATGAACGAACGAATAATAGAAAGAAAAATATCAGTGATATTTTTCTAGAGAAGAATAATAAATACTGACCGTGTAACACACAACAGAGAGAGGCAGAGAAAGAGAAAGAGAGGCAGACAGAGAAAGACAGAGTTTACGCCTTTTGTCCGGGGTCTCGGGACTTCGACGCCCCACTCACCTGGTATCCGCGTAGGGTGCGCACCTACTACTACCCACCGGGTAGCTACCCACCCAAGCTAACTGCCACCCTCAACCCCCAACCCTCAACTCTCAACCTCCAACTCCAACTCCTACCCCTAGCGCTAGTCTCTCTCTCTTTCTCTCTCTCTCTCTACCTATCTATCTATCTATCTATCTATCTATCTATCTATCTATCTATCTATCTATCTATCTATCTATCTATATATATATATATGTGTGTGTGTATATATATATATATATATATATATAGAGCAACGATGCGCTAACGGCACGTTACGAAAACCGTGTCCATCTATCGACCATCTCTCTACGCGTGCTCTTACTCGACGCTCCAATATACATACATACATATGTACGATATGCATGTAGTTATGTACGTACGTACGTACGTATGTATGTATGTATGTATGTATGTATGTATCTCGTACAACCCTTGACTCAACCTATCAAACCCTTTTCAATGGCTCGGATTTTCGATCTTCCACTTATACTATCTATCTATTGTAATACTATTTACTAAGGGCTCTTCTTACGACTATTAATCTTTGTCATTTGCTTTTTTTTTTCGTTTCTCTTTCTTCTTTTTCTTTTTCTTTTATTTTATTAGTTTTAGTATTATTTTTTTTTTTCCTTTTCAAATCGATGTAATGAATCATTATTTATTAACGCTGATATCTAGCGACGTGCGTTAGTAGTTTTTAATATGTCGAGTATTTATTTTATTTCCATTTTTTTTTTTTTTTTTTTAAGAGATCAAATAGGAGAGATTTTATCGTCGTCGATTATGCAGCGGATGTTAATTTTGAAATATCAATTAGCTCGAATTTATTTGAATATGATCGATCTAGGAAATATTCGATTAAAAATATATTCGCTGTTTTATCGATCAGATAATTGATTTTTTTTTTTTTTTTTTTTACTTTAAATATCATTTCTCCTAGATTTATTATGCGTAAGATTTAAATCAATTAATTTTTAAATAACAATAATCCGTGCTAAAAAGCTAAAGTCAGATTTAAATGTACGAAATAATAAATTTTTATTTAAATCCGTCAGACGTATCGTTAATTGAAATGTTTTAAAATCTATTGGATAAATTTAATTTATTTTGTTTCCTTCGATAATTAAATATCTTTTCTGCTTTTCTTTTTTTTTTTTTTTCTTTCGTTACTTTATTAAATCGCATTAATATTAAAACGAAATGAATGTATGATCCTTAACAGTGAAACATTGAAAATATAATATAATAACAGCATGAAACAATATTTGAATGAGCATATGATGTAAACACGTTATTACATGGTATATATATATATATATATATAACAAGCATCACCTACATACCATCGAAGACAAAGGAAGAACCTCTAATGCATTTTCCCAACAGAGTACAAATAGGACATGCTAACTTTATCCATTACAACCTATTTAATACAAATTCTACAAGACTATATACATATCTATATACATACATAGATGGATATATATATATATCTATATAGACAAATACATACACGCGTACGTAGTACATGCAACGTAGCAATTTCCATTGAAAACCATATCTTCAATCGAGTTGTCCTATAAACTAAATAGAAATATAAAATAAGAAATGAAATATCGAGTTTAGAAAAAGAAATCACCGTCAAAACCATCGATGCTATTATGACTTTATTGTTATTGTTGTTACGAATGATATTATTGGCTTTAAAAAAAAAAAAAAAAAAAAAAATGAAATAAAAAGATAAATAAATAAATAACGTAGCTTCGGAAAAAACGGAATAAATTTATTGAAAAATTTATAATAAATCGTGTATGAATATTCGATAATGCGTATACTGTGGATTATTCGATCTCAACGATTTTAGATATGAACAGACATGTATAGAAATAAACAAAGAGAGAAAGATACACGCACACATACATACACATATGCACGTGTACACATACGTATCAAGAAAGTCCCTAATGATCCGAGTTGTTGGACTGACCTTAAAAACATTCAACCAAAAAGAAAGAAGAGAAAAAAAATAAAAGGAAGGGGATAAAATGAGAGGGAGAAAAAGAGAGAAAGAGAAAGGAAAAGAGATATGGATTAACAAGGATCGTGGTAGTATTCTATGCACGTATTACAGAGACAGTTCGAAAGATGTCTCCCGTCTACGTTGATTGCAACGAAAGGATTTCTTTTCGTTCTACGACGATGCTCGCCATTTCCACGTTTGTGCTTTGTGCATGTAAATCGAGCCAAATGAAACGTTCCGAGAAAATTGTGTACGTCACTAATGAATCAAACCGCACACGATGAACACACATATAAGAGAAAGAAAGAGAGAGAGAGAGAGAGAGAGAGAGAGAGAGGGAGAGAGAGAGAGAGAGAGAGAGAGAGAGAGAAGACGATGAATGAAAGCTGGCATCATGCCGTGTTATTCTCGCACGCAAATAATATATATACAATTTCAATTGAATTCTGAAAATGTATAATAAAATATATATGTATATATGTATGTATATATATTTATGCATATACGTGTAAAATATCCTTCTTTGAATCGGAAGAGAAATTTTTTCGTTTAGGAAAAAAACCAAGACACGTTTGATATTACTCGCATAAATTATTATTTAACTTAGATACGAGTATTCGATTGAATTTTAGCCTAATTCCTTTATTTGTCGCTTTATCTGGTAACCTCGGTGATGTCCGATAAGAGTCACTGATTCATTCAACGTCGCTTAGAGGGGTTTACTATGATAATTAAAGCAGATAAAAAACAATTAGTAAAGCTTTCTCTCTCTCTCTCTCTCTCTCTCTCTTTCTTTCTTTTTATTTTATTGATAATATTTATATAAAGATAATCGTTCTAGATTTTGATATTTATACACACACACATACACACACACATATATATATGTACAATATTATTTGTGTGTATAAATAGAAAATGAGAGAAAGAAAGAGAGAGAACTTGTTCATTCACATACAGAGTAATCTGATAACTTAATTCATTTATCTTTAAAGTTATCTTAAATCTACACTATTAAAGTTATTCATTTATCTGTAAAAAATTGGTTTCTATCAATTTTCTATACGTACTTATGTACGTATAAGCATATGTATAAATATATAAGTATATATAGATGTGTGTGTAAATTAATAGAAAGAAATAAATCTTATCTCATATCTATTTGACTCCAAAAGTACTTAATTTTTACTGCCCTTTAATGCTTCCTTTCGGATTACTTTAAGTAAGTTGAAAAAGTTCTTGAAACGGACATAAAAAAATATAAAACTCTTAGCTACTTATCGTGTATGTTTTTCTCTAGCAATTGTACGAAAGCCATATCGTTAAAACAAATGGCACGATAAGACATTATGATAAACTCTGTACAAAGTATATGACGAACATAAAACTGAATATATACTTACTTACATGTCTGCACTTATTTTCGAGCGGTTATAAAAAAAGGGAAAAAAAAAAAATTGTTACCGTCAACTAATCGTAACGTTCTAAGTACTTACGTAAATACTCATTATTTGTTTTTAAAAGGGAAGAAAAATGAAAGGAGAAAAAAGAAAAAATACAAAATATAAACCACGCAAGTGATTGATGTGGCGGCACTAAACGATAAAGTTTAAAAAATACAAAAAAAAAAAAAAAGATAAATAAATAAATAAAGACAAAAAAGAAGATAAAAAATATTAAATTTCGAGTAGAAAAGAATCGATACATATACATATACATACAACATACATACATATATAAATATGAGTGTTAGATAAAAATTAAACATCGCGTTTAAGTACTCGGATCGTCTTATCTAACGATTGACTTCAATCTTAGCTAAATACGTCGCTCGTATTAATCCAACACGTAGCGACTCGCGACGACATTTTCCTAACGTCCAGCTAGCGTAATTTGATTTTTATCGAGATAAAAAAAAAAAAAAAAAAAAAAAAAAAAAAAAAAGACAGAAAAAGAAGCAGAAAAAAAGAAGAAAAAAAAAGAACAAAAAAAAAAGAAAAAGAGCGTCACGTTGTTATAACGTGATAATGTGATAAGTAAGAGACACGGTAATAAGAGTAATAGAAATAACGGTGAGACATTTTCATCGAAGGAAGGGTGTCACGAGAAAGAGGATGAAGAGGTAGGAGAGAGAGAAAGGGGTAGTTAGGTTGAGGTAGGGGTTGAGGGTGGTAGTTGGGGGGTTAGCTTTGAAGGGTTGGAGGCTCGAGGCCATGAGTATCTAAAAGGAAGGAAGGTGCCAGCGGCCGTGGGTGGGTTATCGCATGCCGGGCACCAGTTAACAATCGAGGCCTCTGCATTTATGAATAAGGTTGCAGAGAGAGAAAGAGAGAGAGAGAGAGAGAGAGAGAGAGAGAGAGAGAGAGAGAGAAAGAGAGAGAGAGAGAATCCGAAGGTAAGGTCACAGACAATGAACCTCGTTCCAGTTCAGGGCTGAGCTCTCGCGTTGGTCGGTCGGTCGGTCGGTTGCCGGCTAGTAGTCTTCTTTCACTACACCGACCCGTATGAAAAAAACGAATAGAGAAGGAAAGAGAGAGAAAGAGAGATAGAGAGAGAGAAAAATTATATCGGTTAATCAACGAACGGCATCTTTCAATTTTCCATTCTTCCGTAAATTACGTCGTTGTGTCCTTTCTTTCTAAAGCGAAGGAAAAGAAAAGATCGTATTGATATTTCGCTTAAATACGACCAACTCATTTTTATAGATCGGATGTAAAGTATTTTTTTCTTTTCTTTTTTTTTTTTATATACGTATATAACCTTATTTTATTATATATCTAGATATATTTGGTATTTTTAAAATGGCACAATATATATATATATATGTATGTATGTATGTATAAAAAAGAAATGAAATAAGATAAGATACATAATATGTGATTTTAAAAATAGAATTGTGTTATAGAGAGTTATCTCAAAAACTAAATAAAGATAAAAAGAAATACAAAGTAATGATTTAATTCTACATATATATATATATATATATATATATATATATATATATCACTTTTATCGAAACGATCATCGGAACTAACTCACCAAGGTCTAGGATAGAAATCGCGTGCAACCTTCTTACATGGTTGCTTGTATTCACTAAATAAACTCTCAGGCAATGAACTCCGGATGCAGCAGCCATTTTGAAGTACACGCGAGAACTCCGATCGATTAATATTTGAATTATCGCTTTCGCTTAGATCGTTTTCCATGAAGGAGGACTTGAGGGAACGTATTCCTTGTCTCGTAGGAGTTATAAATATGTATGTATGTGTGTAAATATAGTATATATACACACAAACATATATGTAAGGTATTTATATAGGATCTTCTGCACATAGAAGGAAGTCGTTCGCGTAATAGCAAACGATTATCGAAAGTAACCTTGACACCTGGCTCAAGTCGATAAGCCGAGCTCGCCTATCGTTTGATTTAGTACATATTAGGTATACCTAAAGCCGTACCACTACCATACAGTTCGATCGGAGTACATGAATTGCATTTACGGTTGCATTTATCTTTAGCGATTCTTCTTTAGAAAGGATCGAAACTCCTTTTTCGTTTTATTACTACATACATCTATTGTGTACACATAAATAAATAAATAAATATATATATATATATTTATATGTAATATAGTATTATTATTATATAGATATAGTATAGTATGATATATATTTTTTATTTACTTATTTACTCAGTTGTATTTTTGTATAGTTTATATATAGTTTAATGCATGCATAATATAATTACACTACAAGTTTCATATTAATTATTTTTATTTTTATACGCGACAAATATATCTACGATTTTCTTTTTTCGTATATAAAAATGTAGATAATGTAAAAATTGTATACAAACAAATGTATGTGTAATAAAATATATTAAATTCAAACACACACACACACACACAAGATTTATTGAGGGATTTGTTTGAAATTTAAAATCTTGATTCGTATATCCTCGATAATGAAGTAATCACTTTTAATGCGATTCTATCGAATGAAATGAACGAAAATTAAATTATAGGTATATTTCTTGCTTATTCAGGAATTTCTACAATTAGAATCAGTTCAATAGATTCTGTATGTTTTCTCGATTGTTAATCGACCAATCGGAGATTTGTCTTTTGTATTTGAATACACGAAAACCCTTGATGGCTTCGTAGGGTAGAGGAATTATCTGTCGAAATAATCGCGTTATATCAAATTAGCCTAATCAAGTTTCAAGGAGTGCGTTCGAGCGTAACACAAGTGCATAAGATTGATTGATGATCCATTATGAGTGGAACGAGAGAGATAGAGAGAGAGAGAGAGAGAGAGAGAGAGAGAGAGAGAGAGATAGCAACACTTAATCATTTTCTAAATGTCTGATCCAACGCGATTTTATTTTAAGTTAAGATAATTTTTTCTTAATCAATATCATTAATTCCAACTCTATTGTTATGTTCATGTAATTCATTGACAAAAAGAAAGGAAACCTATTTTTCATAATTATTATACTTAAATAATTTTCATTGCATATTTACATTATACAATTAATCAAACAAATATTTAGATAATTTTTTTTTTTCAATTGATTAAGTAGACAATAATTTTTTTAGGCCAAACGAAGTCCTTCGAATATCAAAATGATTATCCAAAAAATTGTGGTTCTTGTATTATGTTTAAAAAAAAAGAAAAAAAGAAAATTGTTAATGTAGTAATGATAAAAAAAAAAATACGTATATAAAAGATTTCGTGACACATTACTTTTTCCATATATACTCAACGAATTTAGAACCCTATCACTCTCTCTCTCTCTCTCTCTCTCTCTCTCTCTCTCTCTCTCTTTGCCTCTCTCTCTCTCTCTCTCCAAGTTCAATTTTAAAAAAGTTATTTAATTTTAAATAAGGTCCATAATGTGCGGAAGATCTTCGTGACTTTCAATATATCGAGGGATATCTCCGATGGCTCGATAGAACGAGTAAATCCATTTTATCGGCTCTCAACACACATACACCCTCTCTCACGCTCATCCATACACACACATACAAGCACATACATACATACATACATATATACATACATACATACATACATACATACATACATACATACATATACATAGATCTACGTTTGATGTAAGGGTAGTCACGTAAAACAACCAGAAAAAAAGAGAAAAAAAGAGAGAGAAAAGGTAAGGAAAAGAAAGAATGAGAGAGAAAGAGAAAACATGCTGCGATCAACAAAGTTCTCGAAGGACTTTAAAGTGAACTTAAACCAGGATCAAAGAGAAAATCGACGATCTTATCGGAAATCACGATAGTTATCGACAGTTACGAATGTTACGATTTTCCTTCTCTTCATCTCTCTCTCTTTCTCTCTCTTTCTCTCTTTCGAATATTCTTTACGATAAAATCGTAGTTTTGGTGTGTAACGAAAATAACAAAAAAAAAAAAGAGAGAGAAGAAAGGATGAAAGAAAAATAAAAAAAAAAAAAAAGACAGAACGAGAAAGAAATAGAAAAGAAAAAAGAAAAAAATGACCCAGCCACACGAATCGGCTACGTATAATCCTGCTTCCTGGTGGTGCTGCTGCTCTCCGAAAACTGGGTCGAGGAGTGGCAGAGCTTGGCGTTTCGTCCCTCTTCCCTCTCCCTACCTACCCTTCTCTCTTTCTCTCTCTC
>NC_057692.1:3725765-3739995 GCF_014466175.1 Vespula pensylvanica | reverse complement strand
CTCTCTCTCTCTCTCTCTCTCTCTCTCTCTCTACTTCTCTCGAATTTATTGCTCGCGGCCGAACAACAATCGGCGATTCGGGTCAGGCTCGACGTTAACCAAAAAATTCCCTTTTCCCTATTTCTATTATACTTCGCGTCACTACCACCTCTGGCAACACCACCACCACCACCACCACCACCATCATCATCATCACCAACACCCCTTCCGCGTCCCTGTTCTTTTTTCCCTGCTTTCCTCTTTTTTCTTTTCCTTTTCTTTTTCTTTTTGTTTTCTGTTCTCTTTCACGAAGAAAAAAAAATTTCTTTGAACTTTCCATTCTCTCTTCTTTTTTTTTTTTACCATCTCCCGGGCGTCATTTAAATCCGTATTGTTTTATCGTTAAAAATACATGGGTATAAATGTTTAGAATCGAAGAAAAAATAAATCAATTTTTAGGATCGATATCGACCATATGTGTATATATATACACTCAAACATATACGTATATATATATATATATCATGTGTATATGTATATATGTATATGTTTTTAAAAATGCAACACAATTAGGAGCAGCAACCGAGTAAAAGGGTTTAATATCGTAATATAGCCTAGCCCATTTTCCGCATCTTGGTTGACGCGGCAACGACAATGGCTCGCTCGTGATAATGAATCCCTCTGTTCTCTCATCGATCGTGTATTCTCTCTCTCTCTATCTCTCTCTCTCTCTCTCTCTCTCTCACTCTCTCCGTCTGTCCGTCTATCTGTTCATCTGTATATATATATATATATATATATATATATATATATATATATATCTCTTTCTTTCTCTTCCTCCTTCTTCTATCTTTTTCTCATTCCGTGTGTTTCTCTTTCTGTCTCACAGCACCGAGTTTCTTTTTAACTCGTTCCGACAATAAAGCCGAGAGGAAAGTTAGAAAGCGAGCGCAGATTCTCTCGGTGAACTTTTAGAACGAATGAGAAAGAAAAAGAAGACGAGATTAGATAGATAAAGAGAGATAGACAGAGATAGACAAAGAGAGAAAGAAAGATAGAGAGAACTTTTGATTCTTCGACTAGAAGGATAAAACAGTCACGCGGAAATATAGCCGTATGTATATACGTACTTACATACGTACGTATACAAACGGAAGAACACATTGTAAATTCGATAAATCGGCAAGAGGTCGAAATAGAGTAGTACAAATAGCATCGCCGCGGGAATAGAGTTTTCCCTTGTGCGAGATTACTCACAGGCATTGGTCGATATGGCGACAAGGCGTTCCACTTGGGTGCCATTCGGAGCTTGATCTGAAACAAAACGAACGTACATATGTTAATAATAACCGATGTATGTTGATGGTGATGGTTTGTGAAACTTTGAAAGAGTAAAGAAGGAGAAAGAATAAGAAACAGGTAAGATATATCGTAAGAAATGGCACTGATAAAAATATCATCTCGATCTCGATTCGAAAAAAAAAAAATAATATTAACAATGATAATAACGAAGATTATATGTCCAATGTCTTTATTTTATTTTTTTTATTTTTTTTTTTTTTAATTTTTCTTCAAAATCGATGTAATAAATATTGACACGCGCGAGTATACATTTAAGATTTGTGCATTGCAAATAAAATTGAGATAACTGTCAATAGGGTGAAATTAATACGACGACGATATTCTCGATTACGATTCTATTAGGAACAAAAAGAAAAAAAAGAAAAAGAATATATCTCGTATAAATCTAGGATATATTTAAACGCGAATAAAATTGTGATAATGCCGGTATTATAAAGTTCTCATCGTTCTCGTTGTGAATATTTTATTTTATTTTATTTTATTTTATTTTATTTTTTTTTTTTTTTTTTTTGTTACTAATGATACTCCAAACTCGAGTTCCAAGTATTCATTTGTGTCCGATGCAATAGCAATGTATCTTGATCCCATTATAAACGGGCCATTCTTTTTTGTCTTCGACTAAACGAGCCCAGCTGGCGTTCGTGAATACACTTTTTCAAAGAAAATTGATAAAACGAGTAGAATGAAAATGTCTCGACCTTTTAATTCAAGAAAAACATAATAATGTACCATATAAATACATACATACATATATATATACACACACACATCATACATACATATACATATATACATATGATAATAAACGCTTGTTGCTCATAAAATTACCATAATCCGAGTAAAAAATTCTTATCGTTCCTTTGTTATTACTTTTTATCAACAAACGAATTTAAACAGGAATTACAAATATAACATTATCATCCGGCAGTGAAAAATCTCGAAACCTCTATCTAGATCTTACGATACACAATCCTATCATATCTTTTTTTACCTTCAACCAATCGAACGCGCAGCTGGCGCTATAATACTATACATTTTCCACGATCACCCCAAGAAAGAAAAAGAAAAAGAAGAAGAAAAAAAAAAAAGATGAAAATACATCCAAAAAAAATCTATCGATCATGGCGATATGATTCAAAACGAAAAAAAAAAAATATCATCGTAAAATCGTCAAATAAAAAATCTACATATTTGATTTACCATAATTCTTCGAAAATTATTATATTATTTTGTTCAACACGTAACTATTTGTTTCCATTTTCTTTTTCATCAGTACAGTACTTTTCATCGGACAGAAACAAGATCGAGCTTCTTCCATAACGATTTACCATAATTATCGGAGAACTGTTATAATTGTTTCTTTTTTTTTTTTCTCTCTAGACGCTCCTGTTTCCTTTTCTTTTTCTTCTTTTTTTTTTGTCAGGGAAGATCAGGAAGGCCTTGAGGGGATAGCAGTTAAGTGTAGATCCAGATGAAACCGAACGGGTGGTGAAAGGGGTGGTTGGTGGGGGTGAACGGGGGTTGATAAAGGTTGAAAAGGGTGGCTGTTCTGGCGCTTGTGTGTAAAGTAGTGGGAGAAATGTAGGTGAGACGAGTATGAAGGCCTCTAGAAGAGAAGAGGCGAAGAGGTGCTGACGCGGACGTGTAGCCTAAGCTCCACCCCAAGCTCGATTGGGTCGATGAAACCCACCCTCCGATCGGGGATGGATGCGCGTCTCTCGACCCAACTTTAAATCGTTTCTCTTTCTCTTTCTCTTTCTCTTTCTCTTTCTCTTTCTCTTTCTTTCTCTTTTTCTTTTTCTTTCGGTCTGTCTCTCTTTCTATATTTCTTTTTCTCTTGTCTCACCTAGCCAAGATACCTACTACAGTATTCCACGACATGACTTACAGAAACGCGACACGAATGCACGTCGAAATATTTTTTTGACAAGAAACACGTGATCCCGCACGCAAAACGCAAAAATTCGACTTCGTTTATACGGCAATCTTTTTATTTTTTATTTTATTTTATTTTTTTTATTTTCTTTCCTTCTCACTGGTTATCTTTTTAGTTGGTTGGCGACCCAACTAAAGATTAGATTTATAAATTAAAAAAGAAAAAAGATATTCGAGATCAGTACGAAACTTTCTGTACATTTAAAGAATTTCTTACGTCGAGCGAAGAAATTCCTTTTCTTTTCCTTTCTTTTCTTTTTTTTTTTTCTTTTGTATTCTTTTCTTGTTACTGTCAGGTTTTAATCCAGCAGAGTGAAAAATGTAATTCTCCCTTTTAATGTTTCTTTCTTTTTCGTTTTCTTTTTCTTCGTCTTTTCCTCATCTTTCTTTCGAAGTTTACCTATATTCGATTGTTGAATAATAGTTATTAATTATTAATATATTATCAATGTATTTCATACAATAGGATATTTCGATCGTACGAAAAAACCGTCAATTTATAAAAAGGAAAGAAAAAAAAAAAAAAAGAGAAAATAAGATAAAGTAACAAATTTTCTATTTCCGCTATAAATTATTTTCTTAAAAGAAATAATATATCAAAAGCGAAAACGATCAAATTGGTTGGAACATCTAGCATATTATCTGGAGTCTTATAAAATCATATCCAATCTGCATATCTCTATCATATATTTCCCAAGGAATCGAAGGAGTCTCCTCACACTCCGAAAACGACGATCAATACGGAAATGATATAGGTATATTTGATTTGCTGGTTTGTCAGCATGAAAAAGAAAAAAGAAAAAAGAAAAAAAAAAAGAAGGAAAAAAAGGTCGATGAGTAAGATGAACTTCTGAAGGAAAAGAAAAAATGCATGCTCAAGGATACGAGTATGCACATTTTGCTTGCTTAAGAAATCATCATGCGTCCTGTGATCTTCTAAATCAAAGGACACTGTCGATGGATAGTATCTTTTAATTCAGTGCCTCTTGACGATGCTAGACGATAATTCGATACACGATCTTTTTAATTCATGACAAACAAACAAACAAACAAATAAAAAGAAAGAGAGAGAGAGAGAGAGAGATAATAAATCAAAGCTAACCTTGCAATCTCGTTAAATAAAACAAAATAACAAACATATACATACATATCATATGATTTCATAAACGTATTTACAAACGTATCTATGTATATGCAATAATTATTTATTTACACAAATAATTATTTGAATCAATAATATTCAATTCCTCGTCGCAATACATTCAACGAATATCGATGATAAAATTTCATTTCCTCTATCGATATAATAATGCCAATTGGATAGTCTCTTATTTTCGACATTCGTATAAATATTTCATGTCGAATCAATAAGACATTTTTATCAACAAAACAACTACCTTACAAAAATGACATACTTCCCTGGCTTATTATAATTGCAAATTATAATATCAAAAATATTATAATTCCGTATTATAATTCCAAGAAAATAAAAAAGAAGGAAAAAAAAAGAAAGAAAGAAAGAAAGAAAGAAAGAAGGAAAAATTTTTTGAAAAGTAACATACAAATATACCATTATATTTTTAGAATAATAAAAATTAATTATTTATGAACTCTCAACGAACATACGTACGCGCGCATACACACACACACACACACACACGTATAGACGTAACAATTTTTCTACAATTAATTAGTTTTAAAATACACAGTTATGTCATCCATTTGATGCGGTTCTTTTGAGGAAAAAGATAAAAGAAGAAAAATAAGAAGAAGAAAGAAAAAAAGAGAGAAAAAAAAAAAGAGAGAGATACACAGCAATTGAAAAGTGCAACGATCGAGTCATATAAATTACATACATACGTATGTTGCACATTATCTACCTACACACACGTACACATACACGCACGCACGCATACGTATGCATTATATACACAATATCAGCAGATAGAAACGCATACTTACACACGTAGTCACGCATTTATACTTTTTCTTTGCAATGGAGCCAGAGCAGGGCTTAAAACGAAGGATAAAACGAGTGGAATCATAGCGCGGACGATTAACAAAGCGTCGTGGCCGAAACAGCTGCTGCAGAATCGAACGAGAAGATAAAAAAACTCCTCCAATAGTTGCACTCGGCTGAATCATCTCGCGAGTATACAAGACATACATATATACATACATATATACATATATATATGTATATCCTATGATGACAGACAACGCGAACCGCTTTAACCGGTTCACTGTGGAACGTAAATATAAACTCATAATAATATAAATTAATTGTTTAGAGCTTTAAAGTCCGCTCGTGACTCAAAACTACGATTACGTTATGCATTCAATTTTATACAAGACTCCTAGAATTTACGTAATATCAAACGAAACGATTACTTACAAGAGTTAACAAGTAGTAGTAATAGTAATAGTAATAATAGTGATAATAATGATGATGATGACGGATAATGGTTATTATTAATTGAAATAATTCATTTCTTACGAAATAATTTATTTCTCGATCGGATTAATATTTTTGTCGAATCGATCTGATAATCTTTATTTGTCCCTCTTTTTTCTTTGATTTTTAACGATCGGAACGTTCGATCATTGAAATTCGTAGGAATTACATTTTTCATTTACCCGATTGGTCCTATTTAATTAATTAATTAATTAATTAATTAATTAATTGATTGATCGTTCCGATATTCCGCTTCGACATCTATCGAATAATGAATAATTATATTGTAAAGAAGATAGATAATATTTGTTTAATCAAGATCCATCTTTCTACTTCAATATTTCCATAATTATTTTCTTCGGATTCTACAAAGCTCCTTGTGCACGAATTATGAATCTTGAAATTTTTCAAGAATCTTAATTCTAACATCCGATCGATGTGAACGTTTCTTTACAAATGAAACTAAACAAAAACAATATTCCTATTTATTGTACAATATAAACACGTACATATTTAATCACCTCTTTTCATAAATTGTATACCCGATTTACAATCTCTTACAACATTCCTCTTTACTAAAAAATATATTAATAAAAATAAAAATAAAAAAAGAAAAAAGAAAACAAACAAAAATACAAAAAAAAATATAATAAAAAAAAAAAAACAAGTTAAAAGTCTCGAAAGCAAATGCGCGAAAAAAAAAGTTTGCTGTACATCATCCTAATTAAAAATTACTCAAAAACAGTATCAACTCCGATAAACTCTCTCGAGGAAAAAAGACGCGTTTAAAAGTCATGGAGCTCGTCAAAGTAATATAAAGAAAGAGGGAGAAAAAAAGGGTGATGGTGATGGTGATGGCGATGTTGATGATGATGGCGAGAGTAAGGAGAAGAGACGCAAACAAATGTTTTCCCACGAAGTATGAAAAGTCGGCATTCTTTTATCTCGTTGAAGAGTGTCTCTGGTGTTGTGGGAAAGAGCGTGTACCAGTGGTACATCGTATCGGTTAGCTCAACGCGTCAATTGACATTTACTCTCGGGTAATTTGCGTCACGTATACTCTTTTGCTATCGTGAGCATACAAAACGAAATAGGGAGATAGAGAATTAGATAGAAAGAGATAAAGATAGATAGATAGATAGATAGAGAGAGAGAGAGAGAGAGAAATGGCCGGTGACATTAATGGCCGGATTACAAACAGTTGGTCACCCAGTAGGCGTCCGATAAACAAACTTGCCAGTCACGATAATTTCTTTTATTTCTTATACGTTACACGTGTAATTTACTAAATACAATGACAACGACGACAACGATGACGACAGCGATGATAACGATAATGATGATGATGATGATGATGATGATGAAGATAATGATGACAAGAACGATGTAATCACCTGATTACTCTTCTTCGACTAGGTCCCATTAACGTCTTGTATCAATTAACGAACGACCTCGTTCGCGTAAATATTCCAAACATTTTCGTATTTTCTCATTTCGAAGGAAAACACGGGATTCTCTCAAATCGAACGAGAAACGAAGGAGAAAAGAAAGAATGAAAAAAGAAGTAAGAAGAAAAGAAAAATTAATTCTCCGACAGAATATACGTAGGAAGAAATGTTAAAATAGAAAAATATAGGCGGATCATTCATTTTCATTTTTCTCGTTTCTTTTCTTTTTTTTCTCTTTTTTTTTTTCTTCTTCTTTTCTTATCCTTTTTAACTATTCCAAAGACGAGTAAAAAGGCAGATCGGTGTCAAGTATTTCCTTTAAAGAGACAAACGAAGGTTGCCGATTTACATGGCAATCGATAAAGCCCCTTTTCGTTTGGTTCACGGTCGCGAAGCCTCTACCCTCCTCCTCCTCCTTCACTACCCCTTTCCATCCTCCTCCCCCTATCCATCCATCCTCACACCATCCTCTACAACCTTTTCCTATCTACTACTCTACTTCCATCTTCTTTTCCATTCTTTGACAAAGCAAAAAGAACAAACGGAAAAGGAAGAACTCTCGACGAACGAACGAACGAACGAACGAACGAACGAATGAACCATCGAAACTTTCGCTTGGCGAATTTAAAAGAAAGAAAGGTATCTAAGGTACACAAGAAATGATTACGTATCTATACGCGGATAAAAAGTATGTAACGATAAGATCTGCTTCTGTGATTTTAACTTTCTTTTTCTTTTTCTTTTTTTGTTTCTTTTTCTTTTTTTGTTTCTTTTTCTTTTTGGTTTCTCTTCATCGATCATATTAGTTGTTCTTTTTCTTTTTGATCATCTTAAATTGACCTATCGTGTATTTACATTTGATATCAATAGTTTATGGACAAATATTTCTCTTCTCGTTCGATTCTATAAAATAATTACGTAAAGTAATATTAGATGGTATAAATAATATTGTAATAAGTTGTATTATTATATTACTAGTAATTATAATAAATCATAGTGTATTCTTTTCCCTGTCTCTGTGTGTTTATATATCGTTTCTTTTTTACATAAGAGTCATAATTATATCACATAAAAAGTACAAGAAAAAATATCATCAACGATAAAATAAATATTAATAAGAGTATATACATATAATAGTATAATAGATTAAAATGTAATTACGTCGACCAAACGTTATATAAAAATTAAAATAAGAAGAATAATTAAAAGATTAACAATTATTACCAATAATATTTTTTACCAAATTTCCTATCGTATGGTTCGAAATAACATGCGTTTGATTCGGAAAATTTATAAAAAAAAATCGAAGAGAGAGAGAAAGAGAGAGATAGAGAGAGAGAGAGAGAGAGAGAGAGAGAGAGAGAGAGAGAAATTCATGGTTCCCTAGAAAGATATACGTCACAAGTGTATATAACGTCGACGAATAGACGGACCACTGGCTTTGCTCGGTCGACGGGCGCGTTAGCATAATTCCCTGTTGATAAACACGAAGGTAGAAGCTTTGCTGTTCTGGCAGCATGCCATGCCGACGGAATGTCTGAGTATACATAATATGGCCGTGTAGAAGCGCGTCATACGTTATGAGTCGACAAAGAGAGATAGAGTGTGTAGGTGTATGTATGTGAGACAGAAACCGCGATAAGCGCATACGCATCTACACCTCTCCTATTTCTACGACAATTATGGCAACCTTAATCCCTTAAATTTCATCTCATCAAATATCATATTATTAGTCTCCGTTTTAACTCCATTTATTGCCATGCAAAATTTCAAATCACATAACGCTTACACGTATTTTTATCTTTTTATATTCTATAAGTATATCATCCGTCGTAAAATTAAACGATAGATCCATATCCAAAGTTTCTTTTCATTCTTTCTATATATATATATATATATATATATATATATATATATATATATATAATTTTCCTGTTAAATATAATTTATAGTTAATACAGCAGAATTATATTAGTACAAACAATACTATACAACTTTCGTATTATATATAGTTATGATTTTACTTTAAACCTGGTATATGTTGATAACAGAAAAAAATTGGATTAGACGGATTTAAATCTCTAATTAGTACTATAAAAAGAGAAGAAAGAAAGAAAAAAGAAGAAAAAATGAGAAATAAAAATTACATTCACAATGACGAGTTCGTATAAAGAGAAACGACATCAGGCATCAGATAAAAAATATGCACGTCGAAAAGTCACAAAAAGGAACAACAACAAAAAATATACATATATATAAAAGAGTAAATCTCAGAAGTCGGCATTACTATTTCTAACAGAACATAGATACATACATACATACATACATACATTCATTCATACATACATACATACATACATACATGCATGCATACACGCACACAGATACACTAGGAATGAATTCCACACGGAGATCGGGAATATATCTCGTTGAAAGAGTACCGAGTACTAAGAAAGACAAAAAGAAAAGAAAAAGAAAAATAGAAAGAAATAAAAAGCCGCGATGGTTGGAGGTGGGATCGCGGAAACGCAAGTGCGGAGTGTTGCACGAAAGATCGAAAAGAGAAACGAGGTCGAGCGATATTTTAAAAGACGAGTTGGTCCTTCCCCCCCTCTCTCTCTCTCACCTTCTGTCTGTCTCTATCTCTCTCCTTCAATTTTTTTTTTTTTTTGTTAACGCTCCCTCACAATCACTTACAAGATCGGATGCGCAACGAATATGCGCACGATGGTCTCGCACGTTAAAGTAAAGTCCAGACCGCGAAATACATACCTATGTTTGAAAAATGTAGAGGGGAAAAAAATAAGAGGAAAAAGAGAAAGAAGAAGAAAAAGATGAGACCGAGGTCGAGTGGAAAAAAAATTGTTGGAGCATAGGAAATGACTATTTTCCTTTTCTTTTTTTTTTTTTTTTTTTTTTTAATTTTAATTTTCACTAGGTGAAATATATTACATACATCTACATATGTCTGTGTACATGTAATGTACATATGTATGTATGTATGTATAATATGTATATATGTGTTCCCTCGTTCGATAATAATTCCTTTTCAATTTTCCATCACTTTCCACTTCCCTATGATGAGTTAACGTCGAGTGTTATACTCTTCTCGAGTGACTTCATTCTTTCATTGAGGAGGGTAAAAAAGTTTCGACATCAACCCCCAACCAAGAATAGTTCGTATCGAATTCGTACGAGGGTGCCACCGTACGTGTCTCAGGGATGATTTTGAACGAAACGAAGGCGCCCTCGGTAGGAATCAACGTGAACGAAGTAAGGGTTGAAATAGGTGAGGACTGGGGGTTGAAATAGTAGGTGGAAGTAGGGGTGTGGGTAGAAGTGAAGGGTGGTGATGTTGGGTAACAATGGCTGTGAGAGATGATGACTCAACCTGCACCGTTATTTCCCTATTATTCGTCTATTCAATAATAATACATGAAATTTTATTTCAACGTCTGACAAATTAACCGTGTGTGTTTTAATGAAATTATATTGTTCTTTTTAAATCTTCCTTCTTTTTTTATTTATTTTTTTTTTTTTTTTTAAGTAAAAATACCTTCATATCCCTTTATTCCTTTTCGAACGAATATCATGAGCTTCCATTTTATGAGAGCAGCCGTGTCGGTCGTAAAAATAAAAAAAAAAAAAAAAAAAAAATTCTTAATACGATTGTGACGATTCCAACAAATATTTTTTATATCTACTACCATCGGAACGAAATAATATTTCTGTGTGGGCGCGCGCGCGCGCGCGTGTGTATGTGCGTGTCTATAGATGTGTATTAAATATCGATTCTACTATTATTTAATAAAACATTCCAAGCATCGTGAGACTTCTTTGAAAAAACGATCGAATCTTCGACATCGCCACCATCCCGTCCATCCCTCTTTATTTCTTTCTATAAAAGATTACTATTGGTCCTATCTATAACACCAACCAAAAACGAAATTGTCCTAGAGCTTATCGAAGAATTTGATTTTTTTTTTTTTTTTATGTAATCAAGCAAATTACTTTCCATCGAACAAAGATATTGAAAAGATAGGGGGTTGAAGGGAGAAGGGGAGGAGGGTAGGAGGTAGAGGTGATAGTGGTGGTGATATTAGTGGTGGTGGTGGTGGTGGTGGTGGTGATGGAGATAGAGATGGAGGGAGAAGTGCGGAATAAAAATAAAAGAGGACGTGTCAGGGCGATGGATGATCTCGTTGTCGTCGGTGTCGTCGTCGTTAATGTGATTAATAAAACGTGCGGGTATCCTCCCTACTGAGAACGAGGAAAAAGAATAGAGAGCTGGAATGACGTAGAGAAGGTAGAAGGTAGTGAGAGAAAGAAAGAGAAAGAGAAAGAAAAAGAGGAGGAGGTGGTGGAAGGTGGAGTCGCACGATTATCGACCCCCGCGCTGCTGGCTCCGCTTTTGTAGCAGGGATGCAGCTGCTCTCACCCCTCTCTCCACCGATACTACCCCACTACCAATCCTATCAGTCGAACCACAATTCACCTTTCTCGTCGCAGCGAACTTCGGCCTTCGACCGGACGAACAGAAATGAAAAAGGATTGATTCTATTCGATAATCAAGCCTAAAATTCGTTCTATTTTCTTTTGTGTCGCGTAATATATCAAAAAAAAGAAAAAAAAGAAAAAAAACGTTCCACGTAAATAATTAGAATTTATTCAGATGGTTTCTAGAATGCATTAAAAAAATATATATATATTTTTTTTATGATAAACGGAAGAGATACTTATTGAAGAAATAATGAATTAAATAAAATCGATAGATTCGTCTGATTTCTGATTGGACATCGAATATTGGGGTCTGAAGAAATATGTACGCCTGGACACTGATTGGTGGTTGGTTTCAATGCTTTGTTAAAAAAATCGACTAACTTGCAAATTAGTTGTTGAAGGGCAAAGAGGTGAGTCGAAACAAAACTGGTTAGGGGGTGAGTGTGATGGGTATTTGATATTTCGTGTACGTCCTTAACTAGATTGCATCATTCGAAAGAATCCTACATATGTATGTACATAGGTACATGAGATGTTCGATAATGAAATCTCGAGTTAACGATCGACGAATTCGTATATGGAAATATACGTACGTATGTACATACATAGATAGAGAGATAGATAGATAGATGGATAGATATATTCGTCAAGGACGTCGAATAAAACGAAACTAGAGACTATTTTAGACGTACTCGTTAGCTTCGCTAAGGCTCGCGAGCGTGACCGATAACCGCACCCTTCTAATAATAGAGCTTCACCCTTTATAATTAATCCTAACAGAGACTATTAATCTTTCCTCTATTGTCGGAAAGTATCGTAAAACATAATCTTTCTGTAATAACTATTTCTTCGATCGATCAAATATATATATATATATATATATATTATATATATACTCGGTTAAATATTATATATTCGAAGGTTGAAAAATATCAGTAATAATAATTAATGAGTATCACGTTTTCTAACGCGCTTTTTTTTCTATTATAGTAAGAGCAAACTGACCTAAAATGGAAGGATCGTATAACCTATCGTCGATCAATATTATTCTTTGTTCTTAGATAAAATTTTTATAAGTATCCAAAATCGATGATATATTACTTTTATGTTCCATTTAACCCTCTTAATCATTATGATAATTATTAGTAAAAATATCATCGATATCATTATCGTCATTGTTATTATGTTATTCTCATCATCACGCGAAGAAATAAGCCGTTCTTGAAGACCTTCTACAACCACCTTCTCCTTTGGAATTTTCCTTTCCAGAAATTCTTCCACTTTCTCTCATCATCGCTACTTCCGATCACGCAATTGTTATAACTTTCATAATACACGTCTTTCAATAATGACTATAACGATGACTGAATATGATTGATAGATGACTATATTTATCAGTGAACATTTACTTTGTAAGTCAATTTTATAATTCGACATTTCTACTATTATTTATTATATTATTATTTTCTTTTTTATTATATTAAGTAATTTTTCCTTTTTAGAAAATATTGTTTTTTTTTTCGATAAAATATATTCACGGAAATTCGTGAAGTGTTTAACAAAGTTGTTACACGTCAATTATCTTCGTCTGAAAGAGACTATAAACGATAGGAAATTCTGGGTTCTTGGTTTAGCTAAACGGTGAGAATAACGCACGCAAAATGCAAGCAATCTGAATTCGAACCTTGGTACAACCAAAAAAGACTAAAAATATATATTATTTTTAATAGATTTGTATGCAACAAATTACCGATGTTATTTATATGTGATTCATATTTAAATAAATATATTATTTTTAATGAATTAAATATATATCTTTATTCTCGATCGATCGATGAAATAAATGTTTCATTGTAATTTGCGATAAATTAAAGGGTTAATCAAATTAAATGATACAAGTGTTTTTAAATGAGCAAAAATGTCCCTAAGTGAACGAAAAGTTCCTAGGTGATCTTAAAAACCTATTATTCCCCTTACAAGACTTTTTATGTTAATACTTTCTTTTTCTTTTCCGAGATAGAAAAAGAGTACTTAATTCTTTGAAAATCACTCGGGGAATTTTTAGCCAACCCACAGTACTTATAACTTTTATTATTTCGCTAAACCGAGTATATACAAGCATTTCTCTGGTAAATTATAGCAGAAAAAAAAGGGAGAAAAAAAAAAAGAAAAAAATTTTAGAAAATTATAAAAGAATCTAATTAAATAATTTAAAATGATGGAACGAACGCTTCTTAAATAAAGAAGAACAAAGAAAAAGTAATTATAACGAAGCAATTTTTTAGAAAGTTCAACGAAGTTTTTTTTTTTAACGAAACGCGAAATCTACGAGAGTCTTCCATTTTTTTAATATTTTTTTTTTTTTATCTATATACATACAAGTAGATAATGAATTCCCTCCCCCTCTTTCTTTCTTTCGAGGAACAAAGAAATCGCGACTTAAATCGTATCGTCGAAATTAGATGCAAATGATATCGATGACGGTTTTGTCTTTATAAAACCCTTTAAAACGACAATACATCCTAGTTCTTTAAAACAAAGCACGGACAAA
>NC_057692.1:3700765-3720765 GCF_014466175.1 Vespula pensylvanica | reverse complement strand
AATCTACTACGAAATAATCGAAATGTTTAATGGACGTTGATCGACTTATACAGAGAATCATCTTTTGTCGTGCAAAATCTAAAATTAATCTCAAAAGTTTGTTAACGACTAATGAGACAAGTTGCATCGCATAGGTTTCGTTCCTAGTCGTATGCAAAGACCTTCGAAGAAAATCAGATTTCTTCGTAATCCGTTTCGCGATATTAAATAATCGTGTTATTCGATGGTTGAGTTAAAACAGTTGTGTCATTTGATAATGATAAAAAATTTGTTAGGACACGATGCTTCGTGCGATGTAAAAATAATAAAAAAAAAAAAAAAAAAAAAAGAAAGAAATAAAGAAATAAATAAACAAATAATTACGAAAGTCTTTATCGAAAATCTTTATAAAATTTGTCTCATATATTTGATATCATTATTTATGAATAATATGAAACAATAAGTAAAGATCAATCGTCTTTTATCTCTGTTGCATCGTTCGAATAGTTTGTAGACGTTTGAATTACGCGCGGTTTCTAGCGAAGCGAGCGCCATGTTCCTACGTTGACCAATCAAAGAAACTACACTAGCCTACCTGAGTATAATTATAATCATGGTATATAACGGTTCGGAAAGTTGATGCGTGACGTATTCGATGGTCGCAGTTCGCGCTTTACATTTCTAAAGGAGTGTAATATGTTCGTCAATCGCGTTTTAATACCGTTTGGAAATTAATTTTTATTCGTCGCGATAATAACCTATTTTCTAATAAGGCCGTGGCCAAACGTGTAAATCATGGGTTCAAAGAAGCACAAAAAACATAAGCGCCAGAGGCACGAAGGTGAGATTCGGTCATCCGGTATGGTATACAACATAATTACGACGACTACTTAACGAGGACTAAAACGACATTGACGACTATTTTCTTATACTTCTTTCTAAATCGCGTGATACTTTCCGCGTTTGTTATAATACGAATATAAAAACCTCGTTTATCGATCGCACGCCTCGTATATCTCTTATTATGATGCTTTTTTTTTTACCGGACATGGTCTCTACTTTCCATCAAGTAGAATGATATAGAATGTGACATTGTTTTTATAAATTCAAGTGTTTAAAGCGTTATCATTGTAGCAAAGACAAAGGTATACAAAGAAAAGGTTTATTGCACGATCTGGGTATTAAAGAATCATCTTCTATGTTATGTTAAGAAGAATATCTGTTATTTCCTATTATTCCCTACATAAAAATATTCTTGTTCTTTTGTACAGTAAATAAAAGTGATTCACACTGTCAAGCACTTTGTTCGCATTCATGATCTTTGTACTTCATTTATATGTGTGTGTATCTTACGTTACTTTTACAGCATTTCAAAGATGCTGTTGCTGATAGAATTTTCTCTTTCTATCTTAAGTACATAGTCGAGGATTCGAATGAAAACATTGAACTGTGGATGGCGTGGCTCTAACGGAACACGCGTTAGATTTAAGAAGGCATTTATCTTTAGGGATAAAAACGTAGTTTTACGAAGCTAAGCCAAATCGCTCTTCTTATTATTTTCATTGGAATCCTTCTCGTACTTATAGTTGAAATGATGCACAGGAATTTTGACTGCGTTTTCACCACGGACAAACTGAGAGTGAGGTTGGAGTAGAAGTGAGGTGGATTCAAAAGTATAAACGAAGGTTCCACAACGACAGGCGCGACGGGGAAGTAAGTGACGTGTAACTACAGACATGGACTGGTTGCACGACAGAAGCTAGCTGTGCTCCAAAGTTATTTAAATACCCCAAACCTATCCATTTTTGTCTTTTAAAACCAGTTGAAGTGCAACAAGATCGATAACGACAAATGATTGATCTCTTGCCTGCAAATGTTGCGGAAGATGGTATTACTCTACGATAAGAAGAAAAGAAAAGAAGATAAAAGAAAGTAAACCTGTTGCGCTTCAACCGCATAGTTCCCTGGCTGTTATGTATTACGGCATCGAAGACCGTATGTGCTTTGCTTTAGCCCTTTAAGAGGTATTTTCAATTTTAATAATTACTCCCTCCTCACTGTTCCTGCAAAATAGGTCGGTCGATGTTACAATGAAAATTATTTTATTATACATTTCTGTTGAGATTTATTTAGTTCAAATTGAGCTACTTCCATCTCGCTTTCAGTTCGTTAATGTGAAAACAAGGTCACTATCCTGTTATGAAACCATCTGTATATAATTATTAGAATGAAAACCCTTTTCCCTTTTTTTAATACCCTGTAGAAGTTTTATTAATTCTTCAATTGCACTTTATTCTCAGTCCTGTTGAACTACGAACGGGACGTATAGAAAGCATTTATACTGCTAAGTTATGCTATTATCCTGCACTTTGATTTTCTGCAAATTACACCATTTGTGCATGCATTAGATATATCATGTCGATTAAATATAGCTTACGTTAGAGCTTTCCGGATGCCTGAAATCTTATTGTTTGCATCTTATTTAATGGTCATCTATTTTGTCAACAGAAGGACAATATACGACAACGGACAAACCGCCTACTTTAAAATTAATTTTAAAGGTAGGAGGCAGCAGTGGGACTCCAGAATACGGCAACGAGTCTCCAAGCCAAGGCACTATGTTATCTCAGCACTACCAACAGCAACTAGGTATAAATTACTCTGTCACGCAAGGGGACTCAGAATATGATAGGTACATGGGTCACAAGAAGCTTAAAAAGAAAAAGAAGAAAAAGGACAAGCGACACAAACATCATCACAAAGATAAAAAGAGAAGGAGAGAAGAGTCGAGTCAAGAATCCGTGGGCGACGCGGACGAAGGTTTCGTCGAAGTGCCCAAGAAAATTCCAAATCAACAATTGTTATCTCCTAGACCTCTTTCGAGCAATGAACCTAGAATCAATGTTACCAATCAAATTAGTTCGCTCTCGCCACATCGCGAGCCAAGAACTTGCGTTCTTCGAAAAATAGCAGAGCGTACGCCTCTCCAGAGACTATTGGAACATTTGTTAAGGTCGATGGAAAAGCGTGACCCGCAACAATTCTTTGCTTGGCCAGTGACCGACAGTATTGCACCTGGTTATTCTCAAATAATAACAAATCCGATGGATTTTAGTACTATAAAACAGAAGATAGACGATAATAATTATCAGAATTTGAACGAATTCATAGACGATTTCAAGCTTATGTGTAACAACGCAACTACCTATAACCATCAGGATACTATATATTATAAAGCTGCTAAAAAATTGTTACACGTCGGTTTGAAAATGGTTACCCCTGAGAAACTTAGACAGTTAAGACCTGTTTTAACTTACATGCATGATATATCAAAGGAGGAGCTTGGATTTGAGTTGGGAGTCGAAGATCCTAACAATCCGGATGTTCTCGTTACCGAGGAACAAATCGAAAGAGAGAGGGAACAAGAGGAGAGAAACGAAGAGGCCGAAGAATTGCGAAAGGAAAATCAAAGAAAAATGAGATTGGCGAGTTTGGGTAAATTCGAAGCTATACCGGACGATCTAACGCCTGAGGAAATTCTTAAACAAGCACGTGGTGCTGCCAAATCGGCGTCAGAAAAATTAAGCTTGAAACGTTTGAACTCGAAAATGGGATTTTTGAGACAGAAGAAGGACGGTACTACGAGTTTACAAATTATAGTTCCTGGAGACGGTGTTATACCTGGTACGAATCAAAGGCCGGTATCGTTAGGACAACTAATAGGCAAATTAAATCATGGTACTGGCGCATTGGCCGGTTTCAGAGAAGATAGGAGAAATATGTCGAAACCAGTAAAGCCATTGTATTACGGAGCATTCGGATCTTATGCTCCAAGTTATGATTCCACTTTTGCTAATCTCACTAAAGAAGAGACTGATCTGGTCTATCAGACGTACGGGGACGAAACCGCTGTTCAGTACGCAGAATCTATTCTAGATTTTGCGAAAGACTGTGATTATACTTTAACTATGGTCGACGATTTATTGGATATTCTTACCGGCGGTGATCATAGAAAGACGAAGAAGTTTCTCGAGGAGAAGAGAAGGCTTAAAGAGGAAGAGGAAAAGATTAAGCATTTATTAGAGAAGCCTATGCAGGATATAAACAAAAACATTCCGTCGTTGGAGAAAGTTCGAGTAGATATCGATCAATTGAAAACGTTGTCGGAATTGGGCATAGATATGAATTTCTTGGAAAAATTAGGTAATTATCTTATTTCAATATATATATATCTCTCTCTCTCTTTCCTACTTTCTCCCCCCCCCCTCTCTCTCTCTCTAGCTCTATCCATCTAACGTATATTAAACTTAGTTCTCAACTTTTACATACATAGACGCACGTGATTTACATGTTCATATTTCTGAATATTTTAGAGGAGGAGTTAAAGTTCAGCGAGGATCGTGCAGCCTTACAAAGTCGTTTAGACGATACTTCGCAGATGTTGGGTCGTTTGAAACAAGTACAACACGATCGTCTCTCGGCACCTCCACCTGCTCATTTATCGAACGTTCCTAAGGCCTCGGAAACTGAAGTTGCCCTTGCCGATAAGATTACGGATAATCTCACGGAAATAGCAAAGAAACTTCCACCGTCAGCTATAGCACCAGTTGATGGATTACGTAGGGCAATGGGGATAGCACCTTTAGCTGGAGGTGAACCAATGGAAGTCGAACCCATTACTCATAATCCGGCAATAGTTACGGAAAATACATTGTTACAACCGACCAATGGCAATCAAGTTCCAACGAATCTTTTACCAGCACCATCGCCTATTCCAAATACGAGTTTGCTCAGTCCAAACAGTCAACAGAATCAAACGATCAGTATTGTCAATCCGAATCAAATGCAAATCGGTGTTACGCACAATCAAAACTCACCGTCTTTGCTAAGTACGACGGAACCATCGGGAGTTCCCGATCTGGAATCTGAACTCCGAGAGTTTTTGGAAAGCGATCCTACATTAGGACATTCACCATTACACGATGACAAAACACTCGAAGATATATTATCCGAATCATAATACTTTAAAGTGTGAGATGCATGTATAAGGATAAATTGTACATTTTATTACATCTACGTAATAGGCACATTTTCTGATCATATGTTATAAATAAATAAGACTTATCGCAAAAATTTCTTCTCCTGTCTCATCGTTCATTTATTACTCATGTCATATTTTCTTTTTATTATATTTGTGTTTTATGATATATAAGCGATTAATTAATATAATTAATAATTGATATCGTCAGATATATGATACGTTAATTCTTTTTTCAAAAGATTGGAGAAATTGAAGTTATTTTCTTGTTATTCATCGGTGACATATATATATGTACACATATATAATATTTGCATAACGAATATACGTATGCAAAACAGTATAGTATATCTCGTTTAGCTGGAATTACAGACTATAAGATAACTGTCATAATATCAAATTGTTATTTCAATATTTCATTGTCAAGTAATCCTTTTATATCACAAACTCTCTGTATCCTAGAGGAATAGCAAGGATACAATACTGTTATCGATTCCTGACTAGTCCACCGTCTATATTGCATTTGCGAGATTACAATAGGAAGTTTAATGGAAAAATGATGGGAAAAGAGAGTTAGTGTGGGAAAAAAAGAAATAGGATGATATTATTATTATTATTATTATTATTATTATACACACACACACACACACACACACATATATATATAGAGTTTGAGATAGAGGAATAAAGAAGTTGATAAATAGTATTCTTTTAAAAGAATATGTATAGAGCATATATAGTTTTTTAATTTTTAATAATTCGATTAGCTCGAGTGATATCTTTTTTATTTAGAAAATATATTTCATTGCATATAAATAATATACAAATTGTAGAGAGAAAAGATGTCAGAAAAAAATATACTGGAAAATTTTTCTTTTCCATTAAATTAATTTAGAAATTTTTAAGAATAACGATGGAATTAAATCAAATCTATATTGTTTAGGAAATAAATTTCTCTGTGTAGTTTCTCTTTGTGTACTCAGCAAGAATGAAAAATGAAACAATATTAGAAAAAACAAATGCATATATACGAAAGCAAAAAATTAAGATTATCTTGTATCAAATTAACGTTGCAAGTATCTTAATATTTCTTTATGAACTGGTAAATAAAATTTCTTAATTTTAATAAAATTGTACCTTTTGTAAAACGAATTTCGAGTACTGTCACATTATTTCTGATATCTTTTAAATTTTTAATATAAATTCTACGAGCGAGCTCCGATTAAACTCCTCGTTTGAAGATTAAAAATCTGATCCTGAACGTATCACCATTATCTTTTTCACGTTTCATTGTGAAATTCAGAGAAGCAATTCGGCCAATGTGGGATTGTAGGAATGGACTCGACCATTTTACGAACGTATGTATGTATGTATATGCCAATACTATGTATACCTATATATATATATATATATATATATACCTAAGTACGTACGTACATATGTATTCTAGTATTTTGCTCGAAGCTACGTATGCTCATAATTAATAAACGTATCTGCCAGCGACATTTCCAAATAGCTTTTTGTTTCTTTTTAAAAGAATTGCGTTATGAAATGAAGAAACGAATATATGTATAAATTAATGTGTGAGTCTATATCTTGATACATATATATATGTGTATGTGTGTGTGTACATACGTACATAATTTTCCTTATAAACGGGTAATACGCATATACATAAAATAAACGAATTAATAAATAATAATGAATATATAAAAATAAAAAAATGTTTATTTTTACATATTAAAACTCATCGAACATATTGGACTAGTTCAATAATATATTTTTTTGATGATTCTTTTTTTAATAATCTTTTTATAAGATTATTTGTATTCATTCATCCATTCATTCATTTATTTATTTGCTTCTTTTTATCGACCGTCTTGATAATTTTTGATAAGTATACTTTTTATGAAGAATGATAATAATTATTAAATAATGTTTTTAAATTGTTTAACAAATTTGAGGAAATTGTTAATGTTTTTATCGACTTTTAATTTAACAACGATCGATTGTAATTTAAAATATCATTTTTTTTTTTTCTTTTCAGATATATCTTATAATTTGTTATACCAATATTATGTATATATACTATGATATTTATCGTATATTTATATATAATAAAAATTTGAAATATACGTCAATATAAATTAATTCGTCGTTTTATTTTACTTGTATTTTCGTCGATCAAATTATAATCCTTTCATACTTTGTCGTTGGATTTTGCTAACAATCGTTCTCTGAACGAAACGAGTCTTCCGCACGAGTAGTCAAAGCGTCATTGATCGGACACGGAAAGTAAAGTGGATTGCAAGTAGTCGAGGTGACTCGATAGTCAAACAAGTGGAGAATATACGAATATAGTCGTACGTAATACGAATTATTATTCCTTTTAAAAGAAATTTTTAATATCAAGTTTTAAGACATATTATCGATCGTCAAAAATGTTATATTTCGTATATAATGAAATAAATTGTGTGACATACATAATATATAGTGTGATCACAAAAAGATAGAGAGAAATGGAAAAGAAAAAGAAATAAATTTTGTATCTAATAATAAAAAATAAAAATAAACAATACGATATTAATTATCGTTATATCACTAGAAAAAAAAATTATCCATATTAATAAATTAATACGAAATAATGGTAAACGTAAAACGTTCGATTAGAGATATTAAAGATACATACTTTTATTATGGAAACATTTTTTTTTATAAAAACAAAAAAAAAAAAAAAAAGAAGAAGAAAGAAGAAAAAATAAATGGTACGCTTCAATGTGTCGAAACGGTATGAAAATTTAATCAAATAACTCATGTTAGGTGTGCCTGAAAAATGCCTTAAATAATTTTATTGCTCTCATATTTGCATTTACTATCATCTATATATACTAGAAGCATACCGTTGAAAGACCAAGGTATATTTACCACGGAATGGTGCAATAAAGTCTACTTAAACACATTTGTATCTCATCACATGCATACATTTACCTACATAGGTATATGTATACTTATGTATACGTATGTGTATATATATATATATGTATATATGTAAGTATGTATGTATGTATATACGATCGTTACTACTTACTATGTTATTAGTGCTTACGTTGGTCGTTCTTCCTTGTAGGAAATTAGAGAACTTATCCGATTAAATCTTGTCGATCTATTTAGTATTAACCTGCTTTTAATAATCCATTTATTGTTAATTCGAATAAATTATCGGCAAACTTTTTTAAACGTACTCTTCCTACGATCCTATACACAAACCTTATTTCGACATAAAAATACACATTTCATTATTATATGGTGTAATTCATTATTATATGCAGGTATTAGATATACTACTCGAATAGAAAAAAAAATTCGAGATATTCAATTATTCATCAAAATTTTTTTTTATTTGTAAAATTTTTGTTTATTTTACTTAACACAATCTTAATGATAACAAATTGATAAGAGATTCGTACATGAAACGAGATATTAAAAATGTTTTAAAAGTTTCTGCTAATATACTCGTTCGTCAAATATATAATTTCTATTTGATAAAATGATTAAAGTATTTTTGTAATAAAAAAAGGATATTCGTATATCCCAGTGATAACAAATTGATAAGAGACTCCTACAAATTATTTGCAATGAGATATTAAAAATGTTTACCAACGCTGTTGGTAATGTTTATGTTCATTAAATTTTATGTGATAAAATGATTAAAATATTCATTCTTTTTTCTTTTTTTTTTTTTTTTTTTAAATAAAATAAACTTTCAGACGTAGTTATATATCGTAGTACGTATTGATTTTCACGAGAGATTCACAGGGTCAACAAAATTTTCATCATTCCAACTAGATTTTCCTACGAAACTCGATACATATACATATATCCTCGAGATTTCAGAGATTGAAAAATGCAAATTTGCGATATATTCAAAGTATCTTCGTAATTTAGATTTATTATTCATAGGTATCTATATATATATACGGCCAAGAGCTATATCTAATTTCGTTCGTCCAATTCGAAATTTTCCAAAATTTCTCATCCATCGTAACAACGCGAGATTCAACGAAACAATATACAATATAACGTGTGAACACCGACATATGCCGAAAGCTTATAACTTTTATCATTGATACACAGTTTTAAATAAATCTGTCTATGTGTTTTGTTCATTTCATTATTCAGGAATAATCTTGTTTCTTTTAAATAGAAATTTAATAAAAATATTTCCATTTCTAAAACTCATAACACGTACTATATAAATAATACTTGTATACGCATATTTATATGCATACGTTTGTAAACTTAAATATATCGTTTAAAAATATGTTCGTTGCTTTTAAATAATAGAGAAAAATTTTTCAATAAAAAGAATCTTTTTCTACGTTCAAACGAGCGACTAATATTCTGATCAATTCTTTTTTTTTTTTTTTCAAAGTCACCATCATTTAAATTTCAATTCAATGAAGATCGTTGAATTTGTATCATTTTTACAAATTATAACACTGTGATAATAAAATAAAAAAAAATATATATATATATATATACGTATATAGATATCGATTCCATAAAAAAAAGAGGAATAAAATGGGAAAAAATTCGAATATTAAGTAATATTGTTAACATTTTGTGAATCAGAAAATTTTTTCTCTCTGGCGCTTTTTTTTGTATGGTCGAAAAAAAAAGAAAAAGAAAGAGATATTTGTATGAAATAGTCAAGTTTAATGAAACACCCTCTATATATAGTTTCTATCAAATTCATACATATATATATATATATATATACATATATGTTACATACGTGGAGTCGACTAGCTGAGAAAGGAATGTAATTAGTAGATCGAGGGAGTAATGAATTTATTATACAGGAAAAACCACCAGTGGTGGTGTCTATTAATGTGTATATGAATATTTCAGAGGCTTTTCTAATTTTCGGCAAATGTAATTAGTATACCAATTCTCTCTCTCTCTCTCTCTCTCTCTCTCTTTCTCTATTTTTTTCTATTGTTATTTTTTATTTTCATTTAACTCGACGATGCGTGAGATTTTTCGAAAGTAAAATTACACGCGAATAAACGTACCACGATAACATTTATTTCGCCGATAAAGTACTATTTGAATTTTTCTAATTTTTGTTACATTTTTATCATTAACAATAACAATAACAACAACAACAACAACAACAACAACAACAACAACAACAACAACAACAACAACAACAACAACAACAACAACAACAATAATAATAATAATAATAATAATAATAATAATAATAATAATAATAATAATAATAATAACGTTCATTTTTGAGATCATTTACGATTCGTTTTAATTCTTTTTTCTGCCTTTTTTCTTTTTATTTTTCTTCCTTTACTTTTCTTTACGTCACATCATTATATCATAGTTGTATGTACTAATCTCATTAAAAGAAAAAACACATCTCTTTCTTTTTTAATTTCATAAAATAATTGGCGTCGTTTTTGCAACGAACGAACAAACAAACAAATAAATACATTACGAAACTGTAGAAAATTTTGAACGAAGAAGTTTTAATAAAAAATCAAAAAAAAAAAAAAAAAAAAAAGAAAGCAAGAATAGTTCAAGTTTAATTACAGATTAATTAATTCTCTAATATCATTTTAGAGTAGAGATACATTTTTTACTCACCGGTAAAAATGAATTACGAGAGAGAAAAAGAGAGATAGATACGGAACTAAATAGTTCGACCCTGAAAATTTTACAAAAGAGAACGTAACTACGTTATCGAAGAATTTATTTATTCTTTTCTTTTCTTCATATTTCTCTCTCTCTCTCTCTCTTTCTCTCTCTCTCTCCCTTTTTCTTTCTACAATTTTTTTTCTCTTTCTTTCTTTTCCTTTCGCCGGAGAAAAGCATATCCTAACTTTTTACCCTCTTTTGTTCTTATATCGGTGTCTTACTCGACAAAACGAACAAAGCTAATCGCATCTCCTTTTTTACGATATCTTATCTTAGTTCTAGCGACAAGAAGAAGGTTAACGAATTCTTTTCCTTCCGGTGATTTTATTTCACCGAACGACGTTTAAATGAGAGCATCGTTACCTTTCTTTCTTCTTATAGTTATTTCCTTTCCCTTTGGCTGGTGTCGAAGTATTAATTCACCCTTCTCCCTCCTCCCCCTTCACTCCCACTCTATCCCATCCCTTTTTTTCCTCCCTCTCAGTTCCATTCCCGTTCAAGTTTCAAACTAAACAAACGGAATTAACGAAGAGTTAAATCAACATTACCTCTATGTTTAATTCTCTTTGTCTCTGTATCTCTATCTCTGTCTCTCTTTCTTTTGCAAAAGATCTACTCACAGAGTCGACTTTTTAGATAAACGTCTTTCATCGACGACGTGCAATCGATTTTAACAGGAAATTAGATTTTCAGATTTATCTGATATATATATATATATGTATGTATGTATGTGTATGTACATATGTCTTTTGAAGAATTTTAAATAGGAATGAACTGAACGTTTACATTTTTCTTTATTACATCAGTATTTTTATTAATTAATGATAAATATTTTGTAAAACAAACAATATCAGTACAATATGAATATTTTTGTCGATATAATAAATAATTATGTGTAAGATTTTGCATTCGGATTGCTTCACTTATACATTTACATTCATTAATATTTTATTATAAATATACTGATCGCATTTCTTTATAATACAAAACGAATAAATAGCAACCTTGTCCGGTTTTGTCACTTCGAACGAATCTCTTCGGGTTAAAGAAAAGTATATCGAATTATTAGTGAGGAAGAAGAAGAGAGAAAAAAAAAAGTAATTTTATAATTCAACGAAGGATAGAGAAGAAGAGCGAAAAAAAAAAGAGAAAAGATAGAAAAGAAAGAAGAGCCTTTTAAAAGAATGTAGCTGATTTCGATGTTCTTTTTCTTTTCTTTTTATTTTATTTTATTTTATTTTATTTTTTCATTTCTAATTTTTTGTAATCCGTCGACACGATGGAACACCATAGAATTTTTATTTCAAGCATTTTCTTTTTTTCTTTTTGTCACTTTGCTACTATAAGTTCTCAAAGAAAAAAATCGTAGAAAATTTCGTATTACGCGAAATATCCTATAAGTGCATGTACGTACAGTAATATCAAAAAGTTATAAATATTCTATATTTATCTATTAAAATTAAATACAATACGTATAAGTAATTCCATTACTTTCATATTATATAGTAATTTAGCTTGGGCCCATGATAAAAGAAAAAAAAAGAAAAGAAAAAAAAAGAAAGAAGAAAAGAAAATCATACATCGAAGAAAATTAAACACTTTTTACATAATTTCGTTTGCATCCTTTTAAAAACTCTTTCTCTCTCTCTCTCTCTCTCTCTCTCTCCCTCTTTCTTTTTTTTTTCTTCTATCTCTTTATCTCTCGTTACCTACATTTTATAGCTACAAGGATTATACTTGAAAAACATGTATTACCTGTATCACCTTAAATGGGACAATTTTTCATTCTCTTTTTTTCTTCCTACTTTTCTTTTTTTATTGTTCTATTTTTTTCTTCGTAAAAATCGATCTCGAATAAAAAACAGCTCGTTATTCTTATCTCGTCTCTCCCCTCCCCCTTATTCCTTTTACTACCCTTTCCTAAATTGTAGAATCCTACGAAATATCATTTGAAATCAATCGATTTTGGATAACCCATGGTTACCCTTGTAAATCGGATTCCCAATTTACAAAGTCGTATCTAAAGGAATAAAAAAGATAGGATGACGAGCGAATACAAATAAGAATAAAAAAGTAGGTGATAGACGAAAACGTGAACATTTCAATGCCATAATACTTTTACTACGTATCGTCATCTTTTTCTGACACTTACACGCCCGACGAAGTTCCAAAGGAAAAGGGTCTCTTATTCTTCACGACTTCCCTTTTACGGATGATCTGTTGTCGTCGTCGTCGTCGTCGTCGTCGTCGTAGTCGTAGTCGTTGTCGTCGTATCGATATTCTTATTTGTCTGCTAACATTTCGTTCGAAGGTTCGATAAAAAGCGTTTCGTATATTTATTTTAAAGAAGACAAAATTCATCGACGACGTTTCTTTTTTCGTTTCTTTTTTTCTCGACGCAATAAATATATTTGGGTGAAGACGTACAAAAGAAGATGAATCATGGTAAGGCAAAATATAAAATAGATAAATAATGTACGAGAGATATAAAAAGAGAAAGCAAAAAGTATAAGATAGAAAATAAGTTTCATCGAGAAAAATAATTGTTTAACCTTCTTGGAAAAAGTAAAAAAGAAACGAACACTAAGGAAAAAGAAAAAGGGGGTTAAAATAAATCACTTCGTCTTTGAATATCCTTTCGAATCGTTAACAAAATTGATCTCCTATAAAATTTTCTTTTCTTTTTTCACTTGAATGATGTCGCATTAACTTCTTTACTATTCGCTTTTCTCCTTTTTTATTGAATATTTTTCTTTTTAAAAAGGAAGATGATATTTACGATGATTTTTGCGAGACAACGTATCTTTCGAGATAACGAGAGAAGAAAACGTGTATAAAATAAAAAAGGAAAGGTCCTTCAAAAAATATGTCGGTCGTCTGAAAAAAAAGTGAAATTACAATTACATTCAATGAGTTTCTTTCAAGTCGTTGACAAAAGTTACTTTTGTTGATTATTATTATTATTATTATTATTGTTATTGTTATTGTTATTGTTTTATTACTTTATGCCTCTTAATAATTTTTTTTTTCATGTCTATATAATAAAATCTAGATAATAAAATTTTTTAATTACCTCGCTCTCTCTCTTTCTTTCTTATTATTTTCTATTAATATGTACAGATCTGCATTAATATTTCTTTCTTTATTTTTTCAAAGCATTTCAATATTGTAATATATTATCGATCACATCGTAACATTTATATACCTATGCACATATATATGTAAATGTGGAATTAAATTTAACGTATATATCCATTATATTTATAATATTCATTAGAAATAACAAACTCATATAATTATTATATTAATCAATTCAATATGACCCAAATCAATTTGATAATAATTCATCATTAGAATAATAAGGATAATTTCGATCATATAAAATAATAATAATAATAATAATAATAATAATAATAATAATAATAATAATAATAATAAAACAACAACAACAATAATAATAATGATCATATAAATTCTTACTTCTTTACGTACCTACTTTTACATAAACTAACTTTTAAAAAAGTAAGATGGAAAAATAGTATTAGCTCGGAAAAAAATTCCTTGATGTAGGAGGAGGATAAGTCAGAGGAAACTACCATCAGACGACATGAGAAAAAGATGAAGAAAAAAAAAAAAAAAAGAAAAAGAAAAAATGCATTTCTCTAAGAGATATGTCCATTTGTATCGCCTCAATTTTTATAGAACATTTTTAGATCAAAGAAATGAAGTAACGAGTAAGTACTTGTCAGTACCACTCTACTCGATGGATTACTATTACCATCGTATCGCTACACCGTGATCTATCGAAACGGTAACACCATAGAATGGTGAAATATTTTTGTAGAAAAATGTAGAACAAACATACGTAGAACAGCATGGTTGTTTTCAATGGTCTTTGATCGAAGAACGATAGAGGATGCGCAACCGTTGCGGTATGCAACAGCTGCTGTTTATATAGAACACGTTAAGTTGTTGCTTAAAACGAGGAAACAACGTGAAACGAAATTCGATTAGTAAAACATATTCGACGATTTCCTCGTTAGAGTATATGTACATCGTAAACGAAAATGGCGACATGCTTGATGATAATCGTTAACTACAAAGACCGTATTAAAATAATTAAGTCATTCGATTAAAGTGGATTAACGCAAGTGTTAATAAAAAATTGGTCAAATATAATTTGACAACGTTATACTGTAATTTATGTTGAGGATGATAATGAATCTTCAAAAATCTTGAAATCGCTTTTTGAACAGAAATTTTCATAAAAATAATTCGATATCGTTGAATTTGATAATTGATAAAAAGCAAAGAACGTTGAGTACGTATTGAAATATTTTGATACCACTTATATTAAATATAACGAGTATTTTAAATACTTGTGATAAATTTGTCTTATGTTTTACGATAGTTATATCAAAAGGATCATTTGTAATAACAAAATATCATGGTTTCTCATCCTTAATATCGGATTTACGGTTTTGTTCGAAATATACGTATGTGGTAACGAACTTTATGAATTATCGACGATAACACGGAAGAAATGTGAGTACTTACGTAGGCATTAGTAATCAGAGAACTAATTTTAAGCTCGGTATTACAAAACACTTTAAGAGCTAATACATTCTCTATGGTGGTGCAGTTTATGCCGATGCAGGAAAATTCGATCGTTGCGTAAACGTTGGATATGCGTCGTTAAATCCGTTCTATCCGTTAAATACAACGACGCAGAGCTCCTTTCATTAATTCCGCCGTTAATTTAGTCTCCAGTGATCGACGAGGAACGTAAACAAACGAATAGAGAACGAATAGAGTATAAATAAACCAGTGAAGAGAGATAGAAAGAGAGAGAGAGAAATAGAGAGAGAAATAAAGAGAGAGAGAGAGAGAGAGAGAGAGAAGAGATACTACAAATTCCTTTTTTAAGATCAACACAATTTTCTATGGACCGAGTAAAAAATAGATTAAATAAGATAAAGGATATTAAAGATAAAAAAGATATTAAATAAAGTTTCATTCGGAGAATATAACGTCACATTCTCAAATTAAATTCTATCGATAACGTTAGATTTAACTGATGTCTGATGACGCATACGTGCAACATGCTTGAAAGAAATGAAATTATTATATACGAGTACTATTTATGTGTTGGTTCGTATCAATTCAAAGGTCAAAATGGATCGTGACGACCTACACGACGAAATGATGAAATAAACGAAAGACCATATTGTTGTTATTATACAATTACGCGAGGAAAATCCAACAGATGCAACATTTCTTCGTAATATTTTTAAATCCACGATAGAATGCAAGCTGACCTATTATTTAACGTCGACGATCATCAAAAAAACTCTGACGTAAAATATCGAAGGAAAAATAATAATAATAATAATATTAATAATTTTTAAGGCAAGACTATAGTACACATTTCTACGCATTTAACTGTTCACATCGATATTACCTTCTTATAAAATAAACTCATTCAACGTGCAACTACTGAGTTCATATAACATTTAAGGATTCAAAGATTCTCCTTCTTCTTTAATCAAACAAACAATAACTTAGTTATCTATTTAATTTTTATATTAATAAAACAATGATCTACTTGCTGTTGCACTTATTTATATAATGTTTCACAAAACTTCTTTCCTTTATCGAACTCGTCTCTGTTAATTCTTTAAGATAGCTTTAAGATTCTTAATCGTAAAACAACCGAATCAACTAAATATATCGATCGTTTGGACGAAATGTTTTCCTTGAATTAGTCGTTTGTATTTTCTAAATAAAATATAATCTAGTCGTGTTGTGTTGCAAGTAATACGTAATTAGAGAGTGGTCGATTAAATTGATAAAGATATTTACGAGTAAATTTATTTTTTTTATATATAATAAAATCCTTTTATAAGGATACTTATATATACAAAAAAAAAAAAATATTATCAAACCGAGGTTTCACGAAGATTGAAATACACTGTCTTAACGAATCGGGTATCTTGGTATTCATCTTGGATACAACATTTTATAATAATGGTAATAATGATGATAATGATAATAATAATAATTATAATAATGATTCAATCTCTTTGATCGATTTTCTCTTGAAGCAACGTTAAAGCTAACGAGAACAACAAGAACTTTAAGCTTTCTCTGCTTGAAGACAATATACTTTAGAATATAGTTTTCACGTGCACCCTTTCGACGTCGTTCTCGTTACCGTAAACGAAGGATTACCAAGAATTTTCTGATGGTAACTGTTCTTTCATATTATATAAAATATCATCGTCAGGTACAATACATACGTTTTATTATCTCTAACGTAATTATCGTTCTAATAAGAAGCAATAATCGTATAATTGTATTAAAGTATCATAAAGTAATTTGTCAATTATATGAATGAACGTAAATAAAAATTTTTATTACTCAGATATGTACGAAAGAAGCATTTTAATTTTTAATAGTTATCGATTAATTATTATTTAATATTAAATTCAATTTATTCAATGGAATTTATTTGATATAAACGCTTTCATTACGACAAAAGTATGCTACTTTTCTACTATCAATAATTAATTATTATTTAATCGGAGTCGTTCTATTGACGATTTATAAAAAAATTATCTAACTCGTATATTTATAAATTTTATTTTAAATTTTCGTCATAAATATAATTTATCGATATCGATATTTCATTAATCTTCAATAACCCAATTTTTTTCCTACCTAAACGAATTACATAAAATGTGAAATTTATTCTGTGACTTACATTAGTACAACGGAGCTATATAACTGAGCTTATACATATTAAAATTAATTCCTACAATACGAAATAGCAATTAATTTTCTTGACGAATAAATAAGAAATAAGAAAAAAAAAAAAACAAAAGATCTAAAAATACGTAATACAAAAATACGCTGTTGGTGAGATTGCGTCGAACAGAATAAAAAGAGAAACAATAAATAAATAAATAAAAGAAAAAAGAAAAGAAACCATAAAAAGAAACTTCCAAAATTGCCATCCCTTCCTCCCCTTCCCTACCCTCAAAACGTACCCTTTTATCGTCTAATACTTCCGATATTTTAAAAACATACAAACTACTACGTAAGTATTGCTTAGTTATTGAAGTAAAAAAAAAGTATATAACGCAAGATGACGTAATAAAAGAGATAGCCCTTTTATTTTATCAAAAACGTCAGACTATCTATTTATCCAACGGTCGGATAAGCTTTTGATAACTTGTCTCCGACTTTATCGGTTCTGTTAGAAACAGCTGCTTCTCGTTTTCTTCTTCGGTTAAACAAAAAGAAAAAAAAAAAAAACCAAGCAAAAAAAAAAGAGAAGCAAATAAAAAAAAGATGGAAAGAAGGAACGAGAAAATACGACGTATGTAAGAGAAAATGGAGGAAGGAAGATGATGTATAACAAGAATGATTTCGAAGGGATGAAGTAAGTGTATGTGCGAGAGAGAGAAACAGAGAAAGACAGAGAGACAGAGACAGAGACAGAGAGACAGAGACAGAGACAGAGAGAGAGAGAGAGAGGGAGAGAGAGGGAGGGAGGGAGAAATGAAGATGGACGATAAGGGGTTGAGGGGGTGGTATTGGAAGGTGGGAATATATCGGAGAGGCGATCGTATTTACACAATGCCAGTCAATTATGCCTAGAATGTTTCGAATATCTCTACTAGCGCTAGTATTCGATATCAGTGGTCAATTTCAAGCAGCCGTCTCTACTATCATAGAACGTATGCGTTGGAAACGCGAAATGCGCGTGTATAGAAATCCAAACGAGCTAATAACCCACCTATTTATACGCTGGAGTTCCGATCTCGAGATCCATCGTTTCTGAAAATTTGTAATTAATCGAAAGGCCAAACGTAATACTCTTTTCAACGATAAAAAAACGAACTAACAAACGTTAGTGTGGTATAAGTAAGTAAGTAAGTAAGTAAGTAAGTAAGTAAGTAAGTAAGTAAACGATATTACGCCACTTGTGTTTTCTTTCTTATTTTTTTGATTACCTTCCTTTTTTACGACGATGCTCTTAACCTTTTTTTAGCTGCTGGAATTAAAAAGAAGTGTGTAGAGAGAGAGAAAGAGATAAAGAGAGAGTGTAAAGGTTAAGAAGGAGCGTCTATTGTTCGTTTTAAGGAGTATTATGGTGAAAAAAAAAAAGAAGGAAAAGAGAAAAATTGTCCTCCTTCGTGATACTTATCGTTATTTTACAACTATACTATGAATGTTATGTATCTAAGTACGATCTTAGTATCGTACTCGTTCGAGAAAGATATAGAAGGAGTCGTTGGACACTGATTGTGAGTTATACCTGTGATAAGTAATTTTTTATGGTGAACATTCTCTCTCTCTCTCTCTCTCTCTCTTTCTTTTCTTTTCTACGCTGTTAAATTTTCTTGTTATCTCTTCGATCCTATTTTACAACTAAATATATCGGTATAGATGTGTGTTAATAACGTGTGTATATTATGAAAATGTGACAAGTTAATGATATGGTCAGTAAATTTTTATAACGATAAAATTTTATAACTCTCTTTCTTTCTTTCTTTCTTTCTTCCTTTATGTGCCGTTGAATTTCCTCGTTATCTCTTCGATTCTATTCTACACTTAAATATATCGGTTTGCGTTAATAATATATCGGATATTGCGATTCTATTCTACACTTAAATATATCGGTTTGCGTTAATAATATATCGGATATTGCGATTCTATTCTACACTTAAATATGTCGGTTTGCGTTAATAATATATCGAATATTGCGAAAACGTGACGAACCAATGATGTTAGGGCGTTTCTCTTTCTTTCTCGTTATTATTCACGAATGAATAATAAAAATGTAATATGTTAAAATATGAATACTTCTTTATACGGATAGAGGAATATTAAATATCTATTACGTACGTCTTACCTCTAGGAAGGGACAAAGAAGACTGCTACGAATTTTTGTATACGCTGATCGTAAGGTCGTACATCTGTGTTTATTTATTTCTAATGATAGGGACTCTCTCTCTCTCTCCATTCCTTCTTTCTATATTATTTCTCGGAATTCATTTTGTTTAATGAGAAACTTTCCGAGTAATGTTTACATTACATACGTATGACTAATACCTGATGAAAACAATGATATCTATCTAAAAGTAAACGACAAGTCGATGATGTCATTTTTACTGCGTGATCGTTCGTATATAATAAAAAAAAAAAAAAAAAATTGAAAATACAATTTGTTAAACGAAAAGACGCACGTATCTATACATATACA
>NC_057692.1:3695765-3698265 GCF_014466175.1 Vespula pensylvanica | reverse complement strand
GTATTGAAAAGAAGGAAAAAATAATAACTAAATAAAAAGTGGAAAGAGAAGGAAAAAATTTCGCAAAAATGAATCGCCTGGCGAGTTATAAACAATTGTTCGACCAGATCATCATCGTGAAAGAAGACGAATGAAAGTGAATTAAAAAACAAAGAGAAAACAGAAAATTAAATCAGGACAAAGAAAATAAAAAGGACAAAAGAATCAAAAGAAAAGAAGTAAAAAAAAGGAGAAATGCATGTTCGCAAGATGAAAGAACTGATCAAACGATCGACGATGAATATTTGATTGATAAGTAATTACGAACAAAAAAGAAAAATGAAAACAAAGTTAAAACGAAATTAAAAAAGAAAAATAAAAAAGAAAAGAAAATATGTGAACCAATCGCCTATTGAATTATCGATGAGTATACAACAATACCAAAAAAAAAAAAAAAGAAAGGAAAACGAAGGAAGATAAAAGCAAAAAAGAAAAGCAAAAAGAAGAGAAAAATGAGGATTTTCTAGAGGGAGAAGGCAAATCGTAGGAAATCCACGTTCAATAACGATAAATACAGATCAAGCCATCGATGAACAGTAAATCCGGCGATAAGAGAAGCGCAACGCGTATGGGGAGACATTAAAGTTTATCCCTTGCCGATCCACTTACATTTCTCTTTGTCGTGGTTGGCCTTTCTTGATGTTAGATATCTATGTACATACATATACATACACTCCCGTTTCGCAATAGAAGCACTTCCTAATTCGTCATGTCGAGCATCGGTGTGTGCAACGAGTTTCAAAGGTCCTGTTTAAATTTCCCTCTTGCTTTCTCTTCTCGTGCATTCATGTGTGCGTGGATATAAATCTGTAAACACGAGTTGGCAATTTAGAAACTTACGATCTTACTTTATATAGAATTAGATATCTATGTATATATGTACATATATGAACGTATGTGCATATATGAGTGTGTGTGTGTGTGTATAGTATACATACTATTATATATGTGTATATATATATATTTCTCGAAAATATTTCCATATATTATATATTCCTTCAATGTTATAATATAAAATAATCATTATTTAAATAAATAAAAAGAAAGATATTTCTCGAGCAAAAGTTCGATCGTTTCATTTGACTTATCTTTTATATATTGTATCAATCGATGGAAATAACTTTTTGCTATTGTATTTATTGATCTTTTATTATCGAAAAAATTGTAAAACTAAACAGATAATGAATCAAAAGAGCCAATCTGTATATGCAACTATGCATATATGTAAATATCTACTTAAAAAGAAAATTCTCTTTCATTCGCTTCGATCTTTTCCCAAAAAAAAAGTAAAAGAAAAAAGAAAAGAAAAAAAAATCCTTGCATATACCCGAGATTAATATTTTCTTTTGATGAAATAATAGAAAGGAAATCGGAAAAGAAGTGATCGTGATAAATCTAAAAGACTAGACCAAGACAGGAGTATCGATCAGAGATAATATCTCGCTTTTATCATCATCCTATAGAATAGCTCGAGAGAAATCGGTCTTGGTTCGAGAAGATCGAGAGACACCTAGCTACCGTATCGTAAACAGTAATATTAGCTCCTTATCTGAGCAAGCCACTCCCGAATCCTATCTTAATCTTGCTTACCTCGTTATTGAATAGCAACGAAAGTTTCGTATCCAAATGATTGACTATTTTATCGCGTTTATTGAAATTTCTTGCTGTATGTTTGTTTCTTTTGTTCTTTCTATTCTTTGTAAATATCAACTCGACAATCGATTGTACGGGGACAGGAATTTTGATCGTTTCTTATTTTTTTTGTAAATATTTTTTTTTTTTTTTTTTTACTTGCTTAGATTTGGTTTCTCTCTCTCTTTTTATTTTTTATTATTATTTTTTTTTTTTTAATGAAACAAGCAAAGAAGAAACGTACAAGAAACTGTGTCGAATAAAAGATCGAATTGAATATATTCCGTTTCACAATTGACTTCTATCGCTATTAATTATTAACATTGATAACAGTGATAAGACTCTTAATTAGCAGTGACGCTTTTGAAGATATCTTTTTTCCTACTGTTTATTCAACATTGACAAACATTTTTATTAATAAACGATTATCTTATCAAAATGATGTACCGTTTTTCGTTAATACGAAATTAAAATTCGTAAAATTTTGTTCCCGAGATAATTGATAAAAATTGTACAATATCAAAGAAAAATATATATACACAAATAAGAGAAACAATTTACTTAACACACGCAAAGATATATGTATATACATATCTATGTGTGAATGTAAAATATATAGCATTTTTTCATTCGCACGTTGAAATTGAAAAAAATGTCTTCGTAACTAGCAAACGGAAATAAAGCCTCGAAAGCGAAACAATTTTGCCCTTAAAAATAACTATCCTCAAACGCAACAACAGATTGATATAATAAAAACCTTTGAAAAACTTTAATTAAAAATTACGAACTGTCGCTTGTCGACCGAACTTTCTATATATATAAAAAAAAA
>NC_057692.1:3694939-3695755 GCF_014466175.1 Vespula pensylvanica | reverse complement strand
AAAAAAAAAAGAGAGAAGTGAAAAAAAGAAAAAGAAAAAATGAGATAAAACGAAATAAAAGAACAACTCAAAAACGATTTGTCGAAGAGAGTACCTGCTATTATTTTCTATCGCCATTTAAAAGAAATCATTACGGAAGGAGAGAGGTAGAGAAAAAAGGAGAGTAAAGAAGAAGGGAATAGAAAGAAGAGAACGTACGAAAGAGAGAGAGAGGAGTAAGTAAACAAGGAAACGAAAAAAATAAAGAAAATGAAAAAAGAAAAAAAAAGAAAAGAAAAGAAACATCCAATTTAAGATCCTTGCGTCAGTAGTTTCTCACGACAGAGAGCGTAAGGCGGTGCGTAAATTTCTGTGGATGAGAAGAAGCGCGCGTTGTGGGGTACCTGGAAGAGCACGCTTGCGCCGCGAGTTTAAAGAGAGAGGGAGAGAGACAGAGTAAAAGAGAGGGTAGGAGAGAGGGTGCGAGGCCTGGTACGGCCGGGTCGAGGCGATGGGACGCCGACGGCCGTCAGAACGGCGTCGCGACGCGAGCCTTTTGCGTCCGTCGGCCTCTGTACTACTAGTGCCAGCCTATATATATATAGAAAGAGAAAGAAAGAATAGAACGAAAAATTCAACAAATAAATAAGTAAATAAATAATTAAATATATAAATTAAAAAAAAAATAAATAAATATATATATATAAAAAAAGGATAAAGACGATCGTAGAAGAAAAGAAGGAAAGAGACAGGAGAAAGAGAACAAAATTGGAAAAGAATATATATATAGAAAAAGAGAGAGAGAGAGAGAGAGAGAGAGAGAGAGAGAGAGAGAGA
>NC_057692.1:3689352-3694929 GCF_014466175.1 Vespula pensylvanica | reverse complement strand
GAGAGTGAGAGTGTGTGTGAGAGAGAGAGAGAGAGAGAGAGAGAGAGTTAGAAAAAAAGAGAAAGGGAAAGAGTGAGAGTGAGAGAGGGAGATAAAAAAATAATCGCATTCGTATAAACGAATCTATCTTTCTTTCTCTATCTTTAGAATAATCGTCTTCGAGAATTCGTGAAAATTCGCCCATAAGTTTATTCGTTCTCTCTGTCGTGTCATTTTGGAATCGTCGATTTTCGAGAGGTCCGTTCGCTCTCCTACGGGATCTCCCTTCGTCGCGGTTTTTATCGAGTATAAATAACGAAGCAAGAGAAGAAGAAGAGGAAGAAGAAGTAAAAGAAGGAGAAAAAGAAGAAGAAGAAGAAGAAGAAGGAGAAAAAGACGAAGAAGAGAAAGAAGAAAAAAAAGGGTTTGTGTAAAAAAGGCGAGTGGGAGTTTTGACAGACTTCATTGGAATCTTTGAAAGTAGATTCGATCTGTGTGATCTCGTCGAGAGAAAGAGAGAGAGACAGATAGAAAGACAGAGAGAGAAAGAGAGAGAGAGAAAGAGAGAGAGAGACAGAGAGAGAGAGAGAGAGAGAGAGAGAGAGAGAGGAAGAGTGTGTGTGTAAGCGGGAAAGAGCCAACTCAGACGACGTAACAGGTACGTGAAAACAACCCTACTACTACTACTGCTACTACTACTGCTACTACTACCACTACTACTACTACTTCTACTACTACTTCTACTACTACTGCTACTATTACTACTACTACTATTACTACTACTATTACTATACGATTACATATTTACACTGTCGTTGTTATTGTCGTTGTCGTTGTCGTTATCGTTGTTATCGTTGTTGTTGTTGTTGTTATCATTATTATTATTATTATAGTTACTACAATTGTTCCTATAATTATTGTGATTTTATCGACTTATCACAAAAACGCAGTAAATTCTCAATACATTAATGTTAATGTTCTGCCTTTTTCCACTTAATACGTTAATCAATCGACGTTTATGGCTTCTCCTTCTCTCGTTATCGTTCTCATGAGAGAACGTGCAACGCGATTAATGGCGAAGCCACTGTGCGACGCCATGGTGCCTTGCTTTTCCGATTCCTTTTTCGTCTTCGAAGAAGGTGAATAAGGATAAGTCGACGTGACACGCGATCCGATCGTATCGACGTGAACGTGAGTGCGATACGAGAAAAAGAAAAATAGAGACAGAGATAGAAAGAGAGAAAGAAAGAGAGAGAGAGAGAGAGAGAAAGAGAGAGAGAGAGAGAAAGAGAGAGAGAGAGAGAGAGAGAGAGAGAGAGAAATACATGTGTTACTCGATGCTTTCCATTTTCTTTTCTTTCTCTCTCTTTCTCTCTTTCTCCTTTTTTCTCTTTTTACTATCGTAATTAAGTGAGATCTTATTTCTTCGAATGAAATTTCTTTCGAATAAAAAAAAAAAAAAAAGAGTGATTCATTTTTTACAACGTCAGAAAATTTTTTGTTCGTACACTTATCATTTATTTCTGTATTTCACTTTCATTTCATTGACAGAAAATTAATTATTCTTGCTTCGTGTGTCAGTCTTTTATGTTTTCTTCGTTCTTTTTTTTTCTCTCTTTTTTTTCTATGGGTAACCTTTATCGTTATATATCATTTTTTTTTTTTTTTCTAAGGAGATATAAGAAAAAATTCGATCACGCATTTTGTAAATTTTTTTCCAGGCCAATACATCCTGTTACAAAAATTCAGTCGTCACACTATACTCCAATTGTTTCATGCTTTGATGCATTTCATTCTTTCTTTTTTTTTTTTTTTGTAATAATACTACAACCTTCCCCACATGACTATTAATATAATTTTGATATAGACACGAACAGAAAAATCCATTAACTTAGTCTGATCGAGTCATCAAATTTGACGTAACAATTAAATATTAACGATTACCTACCATTAGAGGAGTACGAGGGAAAAATCGATGAAAACTGTTTCATACGTTGTTAATTAACTTTCGAGACGTCGCGAAAGTGATAGGACTCCCTTTCGTCATGTAGGACGAAACTCGAAGGTAATATATTGGCCAGCATCCGATATCGATCGATACTATCGGCCAATATCGGTCTAATACTTTCTGCTATATGACACTTGCTATCCACTATATTAAAAGTGAAATTTATTTCCGACCGATGAATATTTTCAAGATCGATATATGTACGTTCGTTCGTTCGTTCATTCGTTCATTCCTTCGTTCCTTCGTTTGTTGGAAACGACGAGAAATATATACAGATCATAAAAACTCTAACAGAGATTTGGGACAACCCTATCATTAATATTTACGAATTTCGAAAAATAGAATTCTTTTGAAGTGATCTTGCTATAGATCGAATAATAATACTTGATCGTACGAATCCAATCTATGCATACATTCAAAGATTTTTTATTCGTTTTATTTAAAAGACTTTTTTATTGTTCGATTTATTCTTCTTCTTTTTTTTTTATTAGTATATCCATAGGATTCACTTAATAAAGTTTATAAATAATAGTTTTTTTCTAAATAAACATATTTACATAAGAGTCGAAATTACAATTACGATATTTTTTGTTTAAATCACACATTTTCTACCCGAAATATCTCGTAAATATTAATAAAGAGAATGTTTACTCGAATGTTATATTATACGTATAAAAACGTGTAATAATCGAGTGTATCGGTCATCGATAACCACCGTTGCATTTTATGTTTTAACAAAACCATCACAAGTTTTAATAAATTGTAATAAGTCTAAGAGAGTAAAAATGTGTCTACGTGTGTGTATGCATGCGTGCGTGCGTGCGTACGTGCATGTGTGAAAGAGTAGAGAAATAAAAGAAATTCTTCGGAAAATATCGAGGGATTGGACGATGTACAGAATGTTAATACCACTATCGATGGATTAAAAACGAAAGAAAGAAAAAGAAAACAAATAAACCAACGAACAAACAAACAAACAAACAAACACAAAAGAAAAAGAATAATAAAACTCGTAGGAAAAGTGAAGAGAAAATTTCCTAAGATAAAAAGAATCTACGCTTACACGTATCGAAATCGAATATGTACATATGGAAATCGATACGTGGTCTATGTTATATCCCTTACGTACGAATATCGCACATTTCTTTTTTTTTCCCTTTCTCGATCCCCCATATAAAATGACAGTCAAATGTAAAAAGAGAAAGAAAATTTACGTGCTTTTTCTTTAAAAAAAAAAAAAAAAAGAAAAAAAAAAAGAAGAAAAAACAAAGGAGATAACGCACACAGGCTTTTTATGGATTAGATTTAAACAACGTCAATGTACAAACAAACTCGGGCTCGATTTTTCATAAATGAAATATTATTTTTATCCAACATCGATATGTGTACGTATAAGTATGGTGTTAATAACGATAAACGAGATAATCTAAAAATAATTTCGTTTCGATGTCACTTTGATAATGGAAAAATAAATTAGACTCATGGAATATTGAAAATTACGATCGATACAATACATCGTAGCCATTTTATAATTCTTGGTATATATGTATGTATGTATGTAAGTGCTATAAGGGTGTATGATAAGTGTATGTGTTATATGCATGTATGTATGTACGTTGGGAAGAATAATAAAAAGGAAAAGAAAAAAAAAGGAATAGAGGAAAAAAAAGAAAGAAAAAAGAAAAAAAAAGAGATAAAAGAAGATAATCGAACCATCGACGTATTTTAACGCGCGTCACCGTAACAAGAACATGGGAAAAATCGTATTTTTAGATGATGTTAGGTCAGCTTAACTTTTTATCCATGCACAAAACATAATTTAGTATTAGAAATATTAAGGGAAAAATCATCGGTGCTGTTAACGCGATATTAGAAATATAAATCGTTGAAATTATTATAGACATAATATAGATACGTGGTTATCTCAAAGAATTTTACTTATGGTCGTCTTAACAAATTTTTCCACTTTCGTTTCTTTTGTAAAATTTTTCGAATTACGTTTCATTTTTATCGTCACTTTATCTCATCCCTCTCTCTCTCTCTCTCTCTCTCTCTCTCTTTTTTCTTTTTCTTATGCGGTATTATTCCAAAAAATAAAAAGAATTTATTTTTATTACATCCACTTTTCTTTCTTTCCTTTCCATTCTCCTTTTTTTCCTTCACACTCTTCCTCTTCTTTTTCTTGTACTTAAAACTTTGGAACGTAGTGGGATAAAATATTTTTTTTGTTCTTGTTTTCTTTTTTCTTTCTCTCTTTTTTTTTTTTCCATGAAACTTTAAAAAATCGTCGTCGACATTTATTTTCACAAATCATATTATTTTTTCTCCTTATATCTATCGTTTGATATTATTCATAATTTAATTTTTCTTCTCTTTCCTTTTATAGTTACGATTTTTTATATTTACTCCTTCCTAATAAATTCTCTCACTCTTCCTCTCTCTGAAGATTTAAATTAACTCGCCTTTATTTTCTAAAACTCGAACTTTATATGCCACTTTTATTGTCATTTTCTTTCTTATATACCTTTTGATATTATTCACGTAATCTAGTTTTCTTTTTCCTCTCTGTAATGACAAATTTATTCCATGTTTTAACAAATTTTCTCTATCTCTCTCTTTTCCTCTCTTTTTCTCTCTCTCTCTCTTTCTCTCTCTCTCTCTCTCTCTCTCTATACATTCTATTCTTTGTATCAAACTGTTTGTCCCACCTACTCTTTCTCGTGAATGTCATTAGAAACGGAAAAGAGACGAATACAGGAAATTCTTTGCACGTATCAAGCACACCCTTTTTCCTAGACTATCCTTCCCTTAGTACAAACCTATGGCCGTTTGTACCTTGCTTTTTCTTTCTTTCCTTCTTCCACTTTCGCTTTTTTTCTACTTCTTCTACTTCTACTTCTACTTCCTCTTCCTATTTCTCTCATTGTACTTTCTAACGTTGAAGAAAGCAACGGAACTAACGTCCGAAAAATAATTCACCGTACATACAACGTTTCCTTGGTATATAAATTAACGTCGTAAATCAAAACACCAACACTCCCTTAAATCCTTGCGATGAAAAGCACAAAGACGACGATACAAGTATTAACGTTGATCATGAGTTCGAATCGATACGGGGTCAAAGGGGACTAGAAATGTGCGTAGTTTCAACGTCACGTAGCTAGTAACTTTCGACTAATCCATTCGTCCTATTCGTCATCGTTTTCAGCAATGGAAAACGATTTCAGCTTTCGCTTACGTACGCACACTTATACGTATACATAGACACCCACACACATGCAGACACTTACACTTATCAAATCGTATCATAGTTGTGAGACGAATAAAGTAGAGAAGAAGGGAAATGGTTGTGATGGATGAACGCTACGTTTCAACGGGATTTGATTAACGATCGTAAAACGTGGGTAGATGCATCTTATAGATTCTAGATTATAATTCTTCAATTTGGTTTTCTCCTATCATAACAATCATGTTTTCATATTATTCTATGTTCACTTTTTCGAAGACATTATTATTTCTTTTCCCGTGGCATGTAATATTATTGATATAATTTTATCGGCAATTTGATATTACTGTATTTCAGATATATT
>NC_057692.1:3669352-3684352 GCF_014466175.1 Vespula pensylvanica | reverse complement strand
TCATATGAATATGTAACTAGATGTATTAAAATTCTTTTTTAATTTTCAAGGATATATATATATATATATTTTTTTTTTTGATACAATTAAATAACAATGAAGATATTTTCATCTCGAAAAAATTTCTAAAGCAAAAACAGAAATTAAATACTACGCGTTAAAGAAGTTAACCGATTCTATTTTAATAATCTTGTAAACGGTAACGGTTAGAAAAAAAGAAAAAAGAAAAGAAAAAGAGAAGGAATGAAAATACTATTCCTTTGAATGTAACTCGTAAAAGTTATACTATACATACTTTCCTTTCTACCCGATTAAAAACAACTTTGAATGCGCTAACAAACTAGTACGCTCGTTTTCAACGTGCTTCTGAAAACTCTCTCTCTCTTTCTCTCTTTCTCTCACCTACTCTTTCCTTTTGTCGGCGAACTTCATAGAAATAACTACAATACTGTACATTTCGTTATCACGGCCATCGTTCAGTCCTACGTGACGTTAAAACGTGACGATCATTACGAATCGTTCGCAAAAGAAACTAAATCAAAAAAAAAAAAAAAAACAGAAGAGAGAGAAAAAAGGAATTATCGACGAACAAGTAAATATAAAAAAAATAAAAAAAAAAAGAAGAAATAAATAAAAAAAAAAAAACTATAGGCGAATGCAGATTTATCATCGTACGATCGAACGTTCGATCGTATAAAATAAATATTTAACGAGTTTCTACAAGTAAATGTTCTATCGACGAAAAAATATTATATATTTACGGGAAAAACTAGTTGCTATGTATCTACTACTGTCAACTCTGCTGAGATATATGTTATGACATCATGTTGTATTCCCTATGGACATTAGTAAGATATCTCAACGTGTTCGCATAAAAATAAGAACTTCACGGAATCTCGTTACTCTTGCAAATGGAATTCGTTTCTGAGAAATGCGTTAACCGCTTACACACTCGTACATTCAATATTACATATACGGTAACATATAAATCTATTTTGACATTTGTATGTGTGCCTCGTGTACATTATTCGTTTATATATTGCAATTAATTTTTCTTTTACGAATTGTGAAAGATTTTTATTATAATTCTGTTTGATTCTTTTTTTCTAAATATATAATTTTTATTTATTAACGTTATCAAGGTTTTTTGATATAATAATAACTATGCAGTAATTAACTATACAGTATAAAAATGGTAAATACATTGGTATGTATTGATTATATTATGTTTATTCTTGCAATCGAATTTATTTATATTACGTTCCAATACCTATAAGAAATTTATTTGATTAATAAATTATTTATTTGTAACATATATATATATATATAATCTAATATAAAAGAGCTACATATATATATATATATATATATATATATATATATATGCAGATACACATATATAACATGATAAATTAATAGTAATAATAATGATGATGATAATAACAATGATAGTAATTGGAAAGTAAAATCATAATTAAACATTTTTGTTTCAATAATAATTAATAATACTAATTATTATATATTATATACATATACTTAAAATATTTAATGAGATCTAGATTTTAAACTTGGAAAATTACATAACGACACATGAAATGTTCTGCACGATGTTCTTTTAATAATGCTTTCATAAACAAAGTTTGATGAAACATTCTAATGACTTTCACGACCCGACCTACATCGTCGAATTATTATTTAAATATTTAAAACCAACAGTTCCCTGTGTTTACGTTATCTATTGCTAATGCGTCAAGAATAGAGAGTTTCGTATATGTTAGAATAGTGAATTGAACGTGAACGAAATTAATAACGATAATGACAGCTAACATTTATTACTTTTTTTTTATTTTTGTGTCATTAAACGATTTTATACGGTATTATCGAAGTTGCTTTTTTATTATATTGAATTAAAAAAATTTGGTATGTTACATTTATTTTATCACAAATAATATTACGAGTTACGAGCAAAGAAAATTTTGTCAAACGTTTAAATTTGTTATACATACTACTTTGTTAAATTCGTTTAAAAGTATTCATTCATATTAATAATCAATATTTAAAAAAATTATTTTTTCTTTAATTTTCATTAATAATAGTAATTATATTTATATATTATACATAATAAATATAAATTTGTTTTTTTAAATTATATATTTATGATTATATATCAATGATATTACGACAATCCTTTTTTTCTACTTTTAATATAAATACATAATCTATTTAAAATTTATTATCTGACCTAATTAAAAAAGAAATATATATATATATATATATATATATATATATATATATTCCATAATCTCTCTTTTCTCTTCGAATTACTCTCCCGTTCATCACGTATCTAGCGTTGAACAAGTTACGAACAAGTTTCTTGACGATTTTGCAGCAGAGAGAGAGAGAGAGAGAGAGAGTGAGAGAGAGGAGTCGTTGATTTCATATTCGTATTTTCGTCCATCGGAAATTCTCTGCTAAATCTACGAAAGTTACTACTATTCCCTCAATTGTTCCATATCTCTTACATATACATTAGTTTCTCCAAGTACTTATAAATTTTCCTACGTGTAACGTTTCGTGAATATTTTCACATAATTTCGATCTCAAGATATATGTGTATTTCGACGTTAGGAATTGAACTTAAACAGTATTATAAATTTATAAGTTAAATTTTTTTATTGCTCTTATAAAAATCCTAAAATAACTAGAAAAAAGATTTTAACGTATTACGAGTTAAGATTTTTCTCGTATTACGAGTATTTCGATTCTTTGATATAAAATAATATTGAAACAATGAAGTGAAAATTTGCATTCGTGAACGTTGATTGATTGATACTTCGTACTATAATTTTTTTTCTTTTCTTATTTTTTCTTTTTTTTTTTTTTTTAAGTTCAGTATTCGACGTTACACATGAAGGTTGAATAGGTACGATGAAAAAGAAAAAGAAAAAAAAAAAGTAGAATTTGCTTTGTCCATACAAAAATTTTAAAAAGTAAGTAAAAAGAGAGAAAATTTGCAGTGGTGGATTGGTCAATATACTATAATTATATACAGATATTCGATACAATACGTAAAAGTTGAAAATACGATAGATAGAATTCGCTTCGTTGATAAAATAAAAATCTTGAAATAAATCGATAATTTGTAATGATAAACGTTAGTTCGATCTATATTAATAATTATATTAATATCGACTTTCGATATTACATATAAAATCTTCAAGTACGAATAAAAGAATAAAATTGAACGTGTGTATATATGTATATATATGTATCATAAAAAATTATGGTATATAAAGGCGAAACGAATTTATATAAACGAATATTGTTATATCGAATACTTATAGCTCTATTGATATTGCCCGATCAGAATCGCACGATTTCTTTTATGTTTCGAAATGAACGTTCTATGACGAACGATACGTTATTATATCAATCGTTGAAGTTAGAAAAAATGAGGGTAACATTTCCCATTTCCTCGATAACTCTTATATACGTACGTATACGTATATGTAACATATATATATATGCGTAAAATATACCCATATAGATATTTATCGTGACAATAAATTTTCGGTGATAACCAACAGAAATGATTAATTTAATATATACGTACTTACACGGTTCATGAAGATAAGATAACTGAGTCCGGTATCAGGTAGACGAGTGTATCAGTCCAAAAGTCACCCTTAATGTAAGAGAGAGGGATTGGATGATGAACGGGGGTATGAAAGAAGTAAAAAAGTTCGTACTGTCCTTATACACTTTTATGCCAAGCAACTTCGCCCTTTGCTTCCATACATAGTTGATTCTTCGAAAGCCTGCAGGATAGAAAAAAGAAGAAATAAAAAAGAAAAAGAAAAAGAAGAAGAAAAAAAAAAGAAAAAGAAAAAAAAAGGAACAAGTTAAGAAGAGAAGAGTGCTACGATGTTTTCACAAGAAAACGAGGATAAGCATCTCATTCACAGTCGTGTTCAAGTATATCGCATGTATGTGGGAGAATAAGAGAGATAGAACGATATGTATGTGTGTATATATATATATATATATATATATATATATATATATATATATATATATATAGAAAAAGTGAGAGAATGATATATATAGAGATGTGTGAAAACTAGGTAAAAACACATGAAAAGAGAAAGAAAATAAGATAGTAGACGAATAAAGTGGAAAAGAAAGAGAAAGAGAGAAAGAAAGAAAGAGAGAGGGAGAGAGGGAAGAGACAGAACTATATAAAACGAAATAACTAAAAGAAACTTTATCCACGTAATTTATAATTGTAATATCCTCTCGACGATCTTAATGTTAGGGGATAAGAATTTCTAGAAAGTAAGAAAATTATTCAACACTTGAGACTGGAATAATATCGGTATATCTAAGAGGGAGAGAGAGAGAGAGAGAGAGAGAGAGAAAGAGGAAGAAAGAGAAAGAGAGAGAGAGAAAGAGAGAGAGAGAGAATTTTCAAGTTTTTAGACAAATAAAAGTTTCCGGGACTGAAGAAAAATATGATGATACATACCTATTATATATTGTCGGTTTTAAAACAATGTAATAAAGCACAGATGCGACACCATTATGGTAGACTTGAGAAAATTTTGAAATTATGATCGCGTAGAGAACAAAGATTTTTACGACCGACTTCTCTCACCTTTCGATTTCAACTGAAATATGTATGGAGATATAAATTGCGGCGTTACGCGTTTGTCTACGTACGTATGTATGTATGTATGTATGTTTATATGTATATGTATTTCCTAGAAGAAATCTCAAATTGACTACGTATGTATTCTCTATACATATCGATGTGTCTATTCAATAATAAACAAGGACGATGTTATACATTGTATTTAAAATGAAAAAATCAAAACATCTCTCGTGTTTGAATTATATCGTAAGCATTATACGATAACGTAAATATATATCCAAGTACACACGTACGTACGTACGTACGTAAATATGTCCTTCCTCTTCAAATTTAACATTGTAAACTCTTGACTAAACGATATTACTCGATTGCTTGAAATTTCTTTCCAATCGTGCAATTGATCAATCATTTCTATCGTTACTACGAATAGGTATAGGTATACCTAGATAGATACATACATATGTATATATCTATCTATATATGTATATATATATATATATATACCTATACGTATGCAAAGTTTGATCGACTTTTAAGCGAGTTTTGATTGGCCCATTTCAACGTACTATCACTAATAAATTAACTCTCATCAAATCTGAAGATGACTAATATCCTATGGTATAAATACATACGTTCGTTATAATGTTTCTTTATCGAATAAATTATTGATCATATTTTTATCTTAGATTATTAATTTTTTCTTTTCTTTCTTTTTTTTTTTATAAATATATAAGCTTATTCTCATCGTCATACGACGATTCTTTCGAAAAAATAATTTCCATTGGAAATCAATGCGATGTGTGATCAAGATGAAATTGAACGATAACTCTTTGGAAGAGAAAACGATGTATGTGATCTTTCGATTTACCATCCCATCCATCGCTCTTATTCGCTCATCCATTGAATTTATCTACCACCCCACCCACCCCCCTTCCCCTACTCCTCACTATTCTTTGTCAAAGTTACAAAGTTTGTTACTTTCGTGACTTCCTGGCGTTGAAATATCCATTTTAAACAGTACTGATTGTCCCGCGATTTTCTAAAAGATTATAATAGATTACCATCGCATATTACATGTTCGAGCTACACGATACTTCATATTTTTATTTAAATAGAAAATGAAATTCGATTAATTTTCAACGATCGAAAAGAAAAATTTGTGCGTTATAAATAATTCAAAATGATTCTAGCGTGTATATGTGTATGTATAATATGCATGTTAATATGTATATGTGTATTGCATGTTCTTTATCTCGAGAATTTATTATAATCGTGATACATTATGGATAAAATGGAGTATGTTTTTCTTCTTTTTCTTGTTTTATTTATTTATTTTTTTGTGATTACTCGCAATATTATAATCGAGCTCGAGTTACAATGTTCGATCGGTATACGATCGAGTTATAAATTTTATATAAATCTTTTTTCTATATCTATAGTCAATGATTTCTTACGTGTGAATTTAAAATTACCTAAATTAAATTCAATGATTAATTATTATCATATTGAAGTAGAGAGAAAGAGATATCGTGTTAATGCAAATGAGTGATTAATTAAATAACTTTTAAACGGAAATAATGTTTTCGGTAAAAGACATTACTTACGTGATAATTAAATATTGTTATTATTAAATAAGATGATTTATAAGATATATATATATATAAAACATCGTTTAACAAAAATAAGAATTATATGCAAATATAGATTTTATTTATTCAAAGTTTATCATTCAGAAGTTTATGTAGATACAAAAGCATCGCTTGTTATGATATAAATCAAATAACTTTGTAATACGTTTCAACGAAATGTTCATTAATATTTATATTGTCCTAAATGCGTTACCGTATAAAAGAATTCATTTTCCAGTTCTACAATCTGTTACGAAACATCGCGTTATAACGTTCAAACAAATTTACAAGCTCAATCAATTCTCCATTGTAAACTGTAATACATAAACATTTCTAAAAGCGAGATCAAATATTTATGGATTCGTTATTTGGAAATGCTAATTTAAAATTTTTAATTATTAGAAACTAATTTAACATTTTCACTCATATATGTAATAATTGTTTTCGTAAAACGTTCATTCGAAAGTTCATTCATATATTTCCCACGATAATAAAAGAAAAACAATATATATATATATATAAAGTAAATAATAAATAGAAAATAATAAATGAAAGAAATAAAAAATATTTATAAAGAAAAAATTTTTTTGAATTAAAAAAGAATTATAAAGAAACAAGGAAACATAAAAGTGCATTGAGAATATATATATATATATATATATATATATATATATATATATATATATATGAAAGAGAAAAAATTGATTATTCGTAATCGATTAAAAAAAAAATTCAAAGATCGTTCATTTCGACCGATAGGGGAATAGGACGGGATGGGAAAGGGAAGGGCAAAACTCCGAAGGGGTGTATAATTTACGATCTAAAAGTAATCTCGTATCGCAAGAAAACGAGATCGGATAAAGAGCTATGGTTAGAGACTCGATATCGACTGGTCGTGGTTCACCGAACGTCACGAGCGTCTCTTCGAGATAAAATCGTGAATCGGTCTTTGGCTATACTACATTTGCATTTCTACGATATTCAACGAGGACGAAAATGCGAGAACTAGTGAGAAGTAGAGTGAACGAAAGAATGGTTGGGGAGAAAGTGAAAGGAAAGGGATTTACATAGATACAGAAATTAGATATAGAGAATTAAATAGATAGGAAGAAAAATATTCATGTAGTTAGAGTGATAAGGATAGACCAACTAATTTAAAAATAATGAGAGAAAGAGAGAGAGAAAGATAAACAAAAAGAAAACCATACAGAGAGTGGAGAAAGATAGTTAGAAACATATATGTACCTTAATATATTAACAAGAAAGAGACAGAGATGGATAAATAGAGAAATACACTCACGTATACACACATATACACGTACGCAGGCAAAGGGAGAGTGAGAGAGAAAGAGAGAGACGTAGACAAAGCAGAGAGAGTGATAAAGAGAGGATGATAATTCGATGAATGTGAACGGAAGAACGTTTCCCGAAATATTCTTATCTAAAGTATTCATTTATTTTCATTCATAGGTACTATTCGATAAATTGTCTCCGTTTTGCCATCGACAGGGACTTTTGTATAATAATATACGTTAGTCAGATGCGTTTAAGTACTTATCTAAGTAGTACGTCGTCTTCTCTCTTTTCTGCCGACGTCGTCAAAATTTCTTATCACGGAATATAGATCCGAGGGAAACGGAGAAATAAAGAGAAAGAGAGAGAAAGAAAAAGAAAGAGAGAGAGAGAGAGAGAGAGAGAAAGGGAGAAAGAAATAGAGAGCGAAAAATAAAGAAAGAAATTGGAAACGACAATGAGGGATGGAAAGAGAAATAAATTCTATCTCCCTACCGATGCGATAATCTCGTGAAAGAGAAAGAATTTTTCAAAGAAGGGGATCGTCGAGCCTCTATGAACGAAAACAAATGAAAAGAATGGTGGAACGTTTGTAAAGTTTTCTATACGACAAACTTCTCTTTTTCACCTTTTTTTTCTATCTTCTCTCAATTTTTCTATTTCTGTCTATTTTTATTTCTCTCTCTCTCTCTCTCTCTTTCTCTATCTCTCTTTCTTTATCTCTTTCTGAGTTTTTCTCTCTTCTTTTCCTTTTTTATTTTCTTCACACGCTGTAATTTTATTTTACAGGTAATAAAGTATTCTTGCCAATATTTTATAAAGAAAGAATGAAAATAAATAAATAAATAAAAGATACGATCATTAAATCGTATCGATCATCACATTAAAAAATTATAATTTTTGTGTTATTGGCACGCTATTTGTTTGTATCTTATGTTGTGTTTAAAATTATCAAATTGAAAGAAAGTTTATACATTTAACTAATATCTTAGTTAAAGGATAATTTGTCATAGATTTATGATATAATAGAATAAATCGTGATACTTTTGAGTTTATTCTTATTACTAAAATATGAAGTTTTAATTTTCTAAATGTCGTTAATGAAAGCTTCAAAACGTTTCAAAATTAAATCTACGAAGTGGATTAATTCTTAGAGCAATCAACCTATTAAAGATAGAATCATTTAGTATATATTAGCTTGATTAAACAGATATATAACAAGTATATAATATATTATTTTCATATATAAGTACTATTCAAGTTAAACGAAATGATATACTTAGGTATTAAATCGATTTTCATTTATGATATCATGGTAATTTGATTATACCATATAGATACTATACTTTGCATATACATACGTACATACATACATATATACATAACTTTTATACGACTACTCGTATCAAAGAATATATCAAATAAATCGGACAAAAAATATATACATTTCATAAGTGAATAGGCATGACTACTACTTCTAAAGCGAAATAATAGATATTAAAACTGAATTACATTTACAATTACTTTCTAAATTTTATTTCATTCCCAATTAAAATTCGAATTAATTTTCTAGTTCTTCTTCATCCTTTATTTGAAATCTATAAATATATATATATATATATATATATATATATATATATATTTATACATATTTTCCAATATTTTATTTTACGTAGTTAAATTTTATAATACATTAAATACGAAATCAATCATATATGTAATTATATAAGTACGGACATAAATATTTTCTATCATCTACGGGTACCTTCATTTATCACACGAAACTTCTATATATAAGTACATTGTTTACAACGTTAAAAGGTCACGAGAGAACTCGAGCGTTCATAGTAGTTTTACGCATACATTAACCATCCCCTCTCCTTTCGCTTTCCATATTAGTAACATAATAATCCCCACTTCTTCTTTTTCTTCTCCCTTTTTTTTCTTATCAACATTTTGAAATCATCCTCAAGGTTACTCGTTAATTTTCCTATACGCGCTACGTGTTTGTGATAACGTATAATCAAGGACTTTTGCTGGCATACACACTTTCTCTTTCTCTCTCTTTCTTTCTCTTTCTCTCTCTCTCTCTTTCTGCGTCTTAATAAATTATTTATCATGGTTTCTTTGTTAAAAGTAAGATCGTGCAATCAAGACTGGATTTATATCGAATATAAAATTTACGTGTTAATAGACGACACCTCGAGAAACTTCGTACTAATAAATTATAACTTATTTAGATTGAGCTTAAATATTTCTTTTTATAATTGAATTGATCAACAAACTTATTGACTCTAATTAACTGACGCTGTATAATTTCTCTTTAAATATTAATGATAGTTTCAATATAAGTGGTATTTCTTTTATTTTCCTTTTCAATTATTGATCAGACTTTATATTTGAGAAGAAAAATAAATGTAGAAAAAAAGAAAGGAACAAACGCATATGAAAAATCATTTACGTATTTTTCTATAATTCGTTTGTCGACGTTTGATATTCAATTTTTCACTTTTTTTTATCCTCAAGATCTTTGTCATTGAAAATTTTATTTTTTTTTTCCTTTCTTTTTGCGATTCAAATACATATTATCAGAACTTCATACGAAAGTCTAACCGCGAAAATAATAAACCGTTTCGTTATTTACAGGCTAGGTCATATCTGCATAAAAGTACTTCTCGAATTGGTTATCGATCGATATTTTTTTTTCCATTTCTTTCTTTTTTCTTTTTGGTAGCTTCTTCTCTTACGACCTTTCCTATTCGTTGCAATCAGTACAGTAATTTCGTCGTACACTCATTAGACCGTTTCTCTTCTTTCCTTCCTCTTCTCCATTCTCTTTTTCCCTTCCTTCTCCTGTAATCTTCTCTTTATGTACCATCATTTTAAACGTTGAGACTATTAAAGAAAGAGAAAGATAGAGAAAGAAAGAATGAAAGGCAAAAAAAAAAAAAAGAACAGAATCGATCTTTTAGTTCGTTTACATCTATACGTTATAAAAAAAATGTCACAGAGATTACAAATATAATAAAATTATATAAACCTTAACGTCTATTCAAATTTGTTTAGATTGATTTTACTAGAAATAATCTCGATAATATCAGAAATTAATTTCGTGCCAAATTAGTTACTTTATCGATATTACGAGAATAATTATTAATTATCTCTTACCAATCGTGTTTCTGATTGTAATAATATTATTTAATCATATTACATGGACGAAGTATCGGACATATGTATTGTTAGCTGTATTGTTCAGCTGTATTATGTAAAATTATATATTGTAAAATATATTGTTTCTCAGATATCATACTATCTGATAAGATATTATTCGTCGTTATAGGGAAAAATTTTATTTCGTAATTCCGTTTGAAATATACAAACAAACCGACTCTCAATCTTTCATTGCATTTCTCATTTATCGAGAAATTCTCGGCAAATCCTTCTGGACTTCTCAGTTGAAGAATCACAGAAGGATTCTAAAAGTTGTGAAATGTTTTCTATGGGCGTAAAGTGTTTCCTATTGGCCGTACTCAACTGGGATATAACCAAGCTGCCTATAAGTATTCGCATCACGACTCCATCATAATTTTGTTCTTTGAACAAAGCTTTAGAGTTCGAACTTTCAACCTGGGATTTTAATTCAATTTATATTTCAAATTTATATTCTCCCACGGTGTTCGTGGATTTCTAATATTTATACAAAATGATATGTTAATCTTGTTACGATTGTCTATAGTAATAAGCCAAAAATGAAATGCGCACACGTATCAGTCAGTCATAAATTTCGAGTAGAAAAAAAAATTAAAACGCAGTCGTGACGAAAAATATAATAATAATAATAACGAACTTTGAGAAATTTATTGTTCGTCAAAAGAAAAAAAAATATAATTCCATAAACGAACTTTCTTTTTCTGCTTTCTACATTTTTTCTTTCTTTTCTTTTTTTTTTTTTTGGTTTTTTTTTTAAGTAGAAAACCACGTTGACAATGATTTAAACGGATTATAAATTAAATACTAAATGCACGTAACTACATATCGGCCATTTTAGAGAAGAAAGAAAGAAAAATACAATCGTAAAAATAATAACAATAATAATAATAAATTGTGAAAAAATTATCGTTTCGTCGTGAGAATATATTTCTTTCAGGAAAAAAAGAATCTTCGCTGTTATTTTATATATAATATATTTTTTTTTTATTGTTTTTAAACGCACATAAAAAATACTAATTATTAAAACTCTCCTCGACAATGATTTATACTCGATTTAAACGTTATTTATAAAGTATAATTATTAATCCATTCTACCGACATGGAAAATGTGTTTTTGGGTTAAGTGAATAGCTTCTAATCAGCAAATGCTTTTTATATGGCTTAAAGATAAATGCAAAATCCAAGTAGTAACACTCCTCCCTTGTAAAACCTTCTTTCGCACTTTCTAAATCTCGACGACAATCGCTTTTAACGTTGATATTGGACGTGCGTTACTGGTGTCGTTGGAAGCCCACGTTACGAGCCATAAAATCGTTGTTTTCAGAACATGAGAGAGAAAAAGACGGAGAAAGAGAGAGGCAAGAGACAAGAATGATAGTGGAACCCGTCAGCAAACACGATTCTGATTTATTGCTACATATAAATGGAATGAATATTACGAAAACTTAGAGTTTGGTTTCCCTGTACTATTTACTGACGATTAATTAATAATTTAAATTTTTAAAATAGGAGACAGCTGTGCTATGGTATATAAGAGGACAATTTGAAAAATTCATTGCTTTTTCCTAATTTTGTTCTTTTTTTTTTTATTAATGTATCTATAAATTTCATTCTTAAAATGAAATATTTTTCATGCAGCCATTTTTCAAATTGCCCTCATATATATATATATTATAGTATAGCTAAACATCTGTGTTTATTTAACGTTTAGAAAATGGATGAGTTTTGGTTGCATAGTCATGTGACCACGTATCTCTTACTTTCAAATCACGTAGGTGCTTACATATATGCTACATGTCGTTCACCAAGACCATTTTGTTCCACGGAAATAAGAGGAAAAATAGTCATTTTGGAAATTACTAACTCTAAGCGAATACCTAAAGAGTTTATAATCATAACAAGTTGAAGTTGGTGTGTGCAATGGTCGATTTAAAAATAAATTCAGATTAGTTGTTTAGATATATGTATATATGCATCATTGACTTATCGAATAGATTTTAAATTAGTTTGAGAAACTTTTTCTTTCTATATTGCGAACAATACACACACACACACACACATATATATTTGTAATATGTCAGAAAGATTACTGCCTCATCGAATAGGTTTTAAATTAGTTTGAGAAACTTTTTCCTGCTGCTTTCGTCGCAAACAATATATATATATATATATATATATATATATATATATATATATAATATTAAGTACATACATAGTCATATATATATTCATATATAATATGTTCGAAAGATCTTGTTCCATTTTTTCTGGTTTATACATTTTTTATTTCTCATTATTATTTTACAAAACAGAGAACTTTGATAAAAATTGTATCTGATAAATTTACCGACGCTCGGGCGAAAAAAGAAAAAGAAAATAAAACAAAAACAAAAAAGAAAAACAAAAAGAAGAAAGAAAGAAAGAAAGAAAGAAAAAAAAGAGAGAAAGAAGAAAAGATCGTTCGGAATTTTAACGTCGAAGTTTCGTTGAAAAATTTTTTACGATATTTTTTTCTTCCTTATCTCGAAGCACATTATTTTAAAGCTCGTTATAATCGTCGTCCTTTTTTCTTTTTCCTTTTTTACGTGGTATCCATCACGTTCATCCGATTAAAACGGTGGGAGAAAAAAATCGATGAGATCGTAAGTAAGTATTATACTTACTTACATATAGCGTAGAGAGCTCAGGAGTTTGCCCCTGGGATTGCAGAACGAATAAGAGGAGGAGATTTTCGATTGTTCCAGCTATCCCCGAGCTATGATACTCCCAAATTCCATTCAGAATAGAAGATCGTACTGACATAGTCATAGGATTTCCATATTTGCATTGGTTATTACGGATTAATAAGTAGTATTTAACGCTTGAACGCCCACGTCAACGATTTATCACTCTATACCATTCAGTTTCGACTCTGTTCTCGTTCTATCTATCTCTCTTTCTCTCTTTCTCTTTTCCTCTCTCGTTCTATCTCTCTTCTCTTGTTACGTATCGGATTAATTAATGTGATCCTTTCTGCTAATAGAGGAAATACATATGACATATTACGTAAAGTTACTTTAAGCATGCGTGAAACAGCAGCCAACCGATTCAGCCAATTAGATCAGTATTTCTTCGTAGAACAAATTTGTGAACTTTGCATAATACTTATATATACTTATAATATTGAGCTGAGGAAATAGTCTCCTTTTTCTTTCTCCCTTTTCCCTTTGGGAGTACTCAAGGACAAAAGAAGATTTTCGATTGCGTTCTATTTATCCACCGACCTTTGACCCGTTCTCAAAACGCAATTAGAATAGAGTTTGACAATGACACAATCATAGGATTTTCACATTTACAGTGATTACACTTATGTTTCACACTCAATCGTCTATGAAAAAGCATTTGAACGTATTCTACGCCAATGGTTTATCGCTCTAAAGCAGTCGTTTGTCACAGTTTCGACGCAGTTTCATTCGATTAGATAGTTTCGCATTCCTTCTAAGAACATTCTCGTAAGCTCTACGTAGTAAATACTTAGTTACGTATGTAGGTAATCTTTTCAATAGCGTAGTTTCTCCAAAGACGAATCCTCTCAGTATATTACATTGAGTATTTCATTATCAATGTAATACGATTAATAAAGGGCCGATAATGAACTTGTCTCGACGTATAAGTGGATTAATTAACGTTGAACAGTGGATTTCCCTTGGATAATCAAGAAAAGAATTTTACTTCTGCGCGCTTATGATTTTCATTTATATAACCTTGAAAGAGAAAAAAAAAAGAGAGGGATATCCATCAATTATCAAAGAGAAAGCACTCACATTCAGTCATAATTCTCCGTGTTTTATTAAAAGAACTACAGAAAAGAGATTTGAAATATTCTAGTAATTTAATATTATCATATCTCGTTTGATTCGCTAATCTTACGAATTTTTAATATTTTTTATTCGATGTAGTAGAGAATGTTATATATTAATAAAATGACGATGAAATGAAAAATTATAGATAGAACTTAGTCTTAATCGTGCCGAGTTCGAATTATATTCTTATTCGTGATAGTAGAAAAAAATGTATTGCATTGGGAAGAGACGTAATTCTCAAAACGCGTTTTATACTATAAAAATTTTTACGAAAAATAAACGATGTTAATAGATCGATTATAAAAAAAAAATTTGATGACATTTCAAGATATACTTCAAATAAAATTATTGAAAGCTATAATAACAAAAAAAAAAA
>NC_057692.1:3590594-3669342 GCF_014466175.1 Vespula pensylvanica | reverse complement strand
AAAAAAAAAAAAAAAACGAGATAAAACTAAAGAGTGTAAAACTCGTTGTCGTCGTATTACGATGAAAATTTTTTCTTAAGACGTTTCCTTTTATACGCGTTCATTGTTAAATCGAATCTAATTGGATAGCTCGTCACCAAGTTTTCGACTAAAGGCGACAGTACGCGGTCTACTTCTCTCATTCGTTCGTTCGTTCATTCGTTCATTCGTTCATTCGTTCATTCGTTCGTTCTCTACTCGGTAAAATGAAAAGGACGTAGAATAAGGAAAACTAGAGAGTACTTTGTGAGAAAATGGAGATGTCACCGTCCGAAATCGTGACGGCCATTGCCATTCCCATTCACGTAAAATTTGCATCCTCCATTTTTCCCTTAGGTGTGCCAACTTTTTGTTTCATCTAACTGATATTACCTATCATAATTTTAGAATTTCTCAATAGAAATGTTCCTGAACGTTTATGAAAATGTACGTAAGTAACTACTTACGTACTTTTTCTCCGACATAATGTATATTTTTGTTCTACGAACATATAAGACAAGGTCAGAATTTTTTTTATGAATTTATATAAATCACATTTAATAACAAATATGTTGTTAAGTGAACGAGGGAAAATAAAAATCTATTATAAGTAAATAATTCCATTATACCCCTTTAATACTGCTATATAATTTATAAAATTATTTCTATAGATATATAATTTTATACAAATGAATTCGTTAACAACAACATACGTTTATTCTTGGAAGAAAAAGATAATGTTATTATCTGTTTAATATACATATACATACATTACAGATATACGTGGCTATAGAAATTTTTTCTTAACGTATGGATTTTTTCTTGTAAAAATATATCAATGACAATATGTTAGAATATTAAATAAAGGTATAACGAAAATATTTAAACGTAGATAACAATGTGTGTTACATTATCATACATATACGTATATATATTATATATACACACACATATATAGCATAATGTATATTATTGGAGCACGTAAGGGACCAGATAGCGAAAGAGGGAGAAAGAGAGGGAAAGAGAAAGAGAGAGAGAGAGAGATATGAGTGAGAGGTGAAATAAATAAAAGATAAGCGTTAGAGGACAACGAATGTCGACAAAATAAGTAAATGAAAGTTAGTTCATTCGAAATCTGGCACGCAAATGTGACGGTCGTTCGTTTCTTAAACGTTTCGATTTTATTATTAATTTATATATTTGCGATTATTATAATTAAATCGGCATGTTAATCAAATTTTATCTCACGAAATACGTTCACATATAATGTTATAAAATATACGACGAATAAATTAGGTTTTTTTAATAAAAGATAAAATATTTATATAAAAGACATATATGTTTGAAATACGAAGAAGTTTCAATTTGTAATACTAGAACACTAGCTTTTGTTTTATAAATGATCGTATGACAAGTTTTATATTTCATTGAATTCGCGTTTTTATTCGAAATAAGAGTTTGAAATTTAATAGAAGATACAAGAGTTAACAGTGTCACGATAATGCTATATTCCAATATTCAAGAATTTACATTTCTAAAGAGAGCACAATTGCCTGTTCGAATATCTACGACGTTTTCTGAAAGAATATTTATGAAATTATTTGAGAAATTTTATTGAAGACATGAAAAAGAATAGAAGAATGAAAAAGAGAAAAAGAGAGAAAAGATTTAATCCTTACGTGTTCACGTCTACGTTCTTGCTCTTGCAATCCCAGGATTTATGTATATTTAATATTTGATGGAATACATATAAAAATATATATATATATATAAACTCGAATGTGAGTTTGAATGGCGAATATCTTTAGCTTCGAAACACGTTCCTATTTGTTCGAAGCTATACTATCCGTTGACGTCTCGCGAATAGTTCATTAAGCTGCTCTATCATATCACCAAATTCGTTTTCTTTTCATTCGAAATATCAATAAATAGAGTAAAAAAATATATATTGGAGGGTGACCGTATTTGAACGTTTTTATTCATTTTATACGTAATTTTTTACACGTGAAAAGAAAGAGAAAAAGAGAAAAGTAAAAAGGAGAAAGAAAAGAGAGAGAAAAAGACAACGTTATTTTTCGTTATCTTTACAGTATACACATTTATTCGCAAATATGAAAAGAGATCAGATGCGTACAAACAAGTTGCCCTAAAAAGAAAAAAAAAAAAAAAACAAGAATAAATCGAACTTCTATCTGCGAAGTATTACGTTTTTGCCCGATATATTTATCGGAAACATTTCTAATACGTCTTATTGTTAAAAGATATTCTATATAAACAGATAGAAATAAAAAAAAAGAAAAAAGGAAAGAGAGAGAGAGAGAGAGACAGAGAGATAGAGAGAAAAATGTTGGACTCTTTGTATTTGTCGTATCGCGTAAAATAAATCTAAAAAAAAAAAAGAGAAAATTCAAAAAAAAAGGAGATAAAAAAATTGCAAAAAAATATTTAAAAAGTGAACAAATAAAAGCTTTATCGTTTTGTTCTCAACAAGAAGGTCGAATGTTCCTTTTTTTTTTTTTTTCATTCTACATTTTTTTATTCTGCTCCATTACCGTTCGACGTTTTAGTAACGTTCGATTTCCTAAAGGGTCATACCGTCATTTGCAAATTTCCACTGGGAATTCACCACACTCGCCATCGCCGTCACCTCCACCACCCCGTCAGCACTACCAACCCATAAGAAGAAAAAGTAAAGACGTTTTTCCCATCGAACGGTTGCATTTTGTAAAGATATCAACTATACGTTTTCTTATATTTTTCTATATTTTACGTTGGCCCCTTTCAACGTAATATTTTCTCTACATTTCTACGGAAAATCGACGAGGAAATTTATTTTCCTAACCTTCGATTAAATATTTATTTATTTATTTCGTTTGAGATCGATCGAGAATTATTAGAAACGAAAGCAATTTTATGATATATCAAACGAAAGGGTACACTCGGAAGATTCAATTTATTGTAAAAATTTGTTCTATTTTCTTTTTTCCTTTTTTTTTCTATTTTCTTTTCTCCCTCTGAAAGGGAATAGATAGAGTATTAAATTGTTCCTTATTGCAGAGATTACAGTTTTCCTTTTTTTTTTTCAGGACAAATTAAATGAAAACGTATCAAAAAAAAAAAAAAAAAGAAAAAGAAAAAGAAAGAAAAAAAATAGAATTCAAGTGGATCAAATAACATTTGATCGTCAATTTTATTTTTCCTTTTAATTAAATTATTTACAAGTTTTATTTTTATTTCTTTGTATTATTCTTTTTTTGTTTTTTTTTTTTTTTTTTTAGGAAATAGAAAAAAAGTTAACATCAATTGTTGAAACGTTTAACACGAAAACGAGTCAACTAGGTCTAATTAGGTAATCAAGATAACATTCACGGATACTAATGAATCGTCTCAGAACTTTTTAAGTATTTTTATTTTGGAACAAAGTCACGTGAGTTAATATTAAAAAAAAAAAGAAAAGAAGAGAGAAAACGGGATAATCTCCTTTCATTTTATATTTTTTGTCTCTCTTTCTCACATCGTAGTGTTATCGAAAACTGATTAGTTAAGAGTTTCTTCAAGCATAAATGAGATCACGTAATACTTTTCACAGCTATGGGTAGTTATATTGACGTAAGCAAAAGCTAGATGAAATTTGTTTTCCAATATGAACCATTTCGTAGATTTCCATTGGGAATTTACTATACGAAACGTCGAGTAGTAACGATGGACAAGAGGTAAACGCAGTTGCGAAATCTGTATATGTAATTTTCGAATCTCCGCTCGGTTTATTCTCTCTCTCTCTCTCTCTCTCTCTCCCTCTCTCTCTTCCTCTCACAGTAGAAAGGAACATTTTCAAAGGGAGGGACAAGTTTACGAAACTTTCTCTTGCGCATGTTGTAAATGGCAAGTTTCGAGAGAACGAGGTTAAAACTAATTTCGTTTGGGAGACCTATCAATTATTCTAGCATCTCGTTGAGAAATAATTCATCGAGACTAACAACAACGATCGACGCCGTTCGTCTTATTTATCTTTTATTTATCCAATGCAGGTTGACTCGTAAAATTACAATGTAATAATGTTCAGTGCAGTTCTACGTGTGCGTTTGTAATCGTTTAGAGTTTATCCTTGAAGTTTTGAAAAAAAAATTATTAGAGGAACGTATCGTATTTCGTACAGTACTGTTATAGCTTCGATAATATTTTATATTTACGAATTTAAAAAAAAAAATAGAACAAAAGAAAAATTAATTATTGAAGAATTAACTCACCGTCTCTCTCTCTTTTTGATAATCAAGAAAAATTTCTTCGAGAAGAAGATATTTCAACTCTCTAATTTTTTTTTTAATTTGAAGAAGTTTCATTTGTTTGCTATTTCTTTTAATAAATAAAATTATAACGATATTATTTATTTAGAAATTTCTAAAAAAGATAAATAAAGCAATCATTGAAAAACAATTTCTTGGATTTTAACAAATTGAAGAGAAATTTGTTGCTTTGGAAAATGTTGTTGTACCTTTAAAATGAAATATTTCTTCAATTCGAAGGAATTTGTATATCCAAGAAAGTTTCGTTTGTCAAGCGTTGTGTTCTCGGTATTCCGCAATATCTAACCACCACCCATGGTCCACCAATTCAATGTCCTGATCTTGTTTGCGTTACCAGCATGCGTCCCATTCCGCATACGATACGTCAACATCCTGTCAGTACACTACTGGTAAATCTCGCCTGTGGTTACCGTTTGAAATTCTAGCCGGCTTAGATCGAACTAGCGTTTGAGTTTAATCCTAGCCGGTCCTAATTTTCAACTGCGTCCTTGACATTCTGAAAGACAATCGAAACGTTGAATCTAATGCTTTTAATAAATGTTATTGCTCGAACGTGTATCATCAACTCTTTATGGATATATTTGATATTCTCATTCATTCCTCGAATTCAAATCAATGAATTTGTATTCTTCACGGATTAATTAGAAAATTAACGGATCGTAGAATTTTTCATTTTTTATTTTTTTGTTTTTTAATTCATAAACAAATGTTGAGTTCATTCAATAGACTTGACGATCTTGGAAGTGTATACCATTGGTACAGTGATGATTGATAAATTTTCTTATCTTTATTCAATGTCACAATATTGTATTAGATCAGATATAATTTCAAATAATATTCTATTGAATCAATTTATTATTTTAAATTAAAACGGATCAATGATACTCTTAGATATAGAAACTTTATTGATTATAAATAGATATTAGATTGTTAAATCATGAAAAATTAAAAACTTGTATATGACCTAATCGCTGCATTAAAACTATCTAAAAAATATATATATATATAGATTATATGTGATAGATTCTACATTAAAACATTTCATTCATACTCCCGTACAATGTAAATTCTTACTCGTTTCTCATGTAAGATTGATGGAAAACAAAACGAAACTAAAAGAAAAAAGAAAAAGAAAGGAAAAATAGGAGATAAAAAAGAAGAAAAATATAATGATGCATCAATTTTTAGACATGCAAGCTATCGAAACGATAACTTCCACAAGAGAAGCCAGTATCAAGCTTGTCTTTTCGTTATGAAAAATATAAGGATGCTTTTCAAAGACTGTCAAGCGTGAAAGAGTGGCTCGTATACCTTGAAAGATACATTTTCCTTTATGCACTCGCTTTCGGTATCTTTCGCTTCTTCTTATATCATCCAAGATACTCGCTAAGAAACTCAAAATTATTCTACCTTTTTCGTTCGGTTACTTTCTTGAGTCTTTCTTGAGATCTTAAAAATCGAGCGTACTATGGATTTATACGAAATGTCATAGATATCGTATGGGAGTGAGGAGTTGCTAGAGATAGAAAAGATCTGCTACACGTCATCCAACGAGTATTCACGAAAGGATCATGCTAAGGCGAGCTTAAAGCTGACGTAAAGAGACGACAAAGGAAAGGTTTCTCTCTCTCTCTCTCTCTCTCTCTTTCTATATATATATATATATATATATATATATATATATATATACACATCTCACTCTACATCTAACTCTCGGTAGCTTCTGCCGAAGATCGGATTATTCGTCTACTTCTTCATATGCAACATATAAACGTACCTATACACACACATATATATATATATGTATACATAGATATATACATAACTACGTATATATGTAATCTTATATATCCGTTCTCTTCTCTGTTCTCTTCCTGCACCTGCTATACTTCTTCATATCTCGAAATTGTAAAAGGGTCACGATCTCCGAATTTTATGAGGATCTTCTTTCGTGACTTTCATGTCTTACGCCTTCATGGATCGCCTAGTTTTATTATCATCACCATTATTTTTCTCTTTGTTTCATTTGTTGTCTACAAAGAAGATTATTTCATAAGCGTAACTTTGTATTGTTTCGTTTTATCATAAAAATCATATATTACAAGTTCACGTTCACAAATTGATAAATGTTTTTATTATTTAGAAATGAATTACACCAAGTTCATTATTATTGGATCGTAAAATTTTCATGTTAGAGAACTCAATTAAATAATATTTCCATTATTTTTTCGCAAATCAGATTTTTTAGATAATTGTGACAACAATGACACAAATCAATGACTTAATAATTACATGATTATTTTTTCTTTTCTTTCCTTTCTTTCTTTTTTTTTTTCAAAGACAACAATAACGAAACATTATTAAATTATTTAAACCTCCATTAGGTCATATTACTTTGATTACATAATATTTATTATTCTGACTTTTTTATTGAAATTCTACATTGTGGTTATCGATATAATTAACATAAAATAAGATCTTGAATGAGATCATATTTCGACATTTCGATAAGATATTCATACTATGAAAAATCAATGGTGCATTATCGAGAAGGCAAATTCTCTCTCTATATCTCTCTTTTTCTCTCTCTCTCTCTCTCTTTCTCTGTCTATCTGCCTCTGCCTCTGTTCTCTTTCTAAAGGGACACCAAGAGGAAAAGAACGATTTCTAACGTACCTATATTAAAACGTCTCTCACGATTTTTCTTTTCTTCTCCTTTTCCTTTTTTCTTCTTCTTCCCCGTCTTCTTCTTTTTCTTTCACCGCCTACACCACCTTCCTCATTTCCTTTTTCATTCGAACCTCTTTTGCCAAACGTTCCTTTCGTTGACAACCAAGGAGGAGGAATCGTTCCCTTTTATTTATTCTTTTCGTACCAGTTTGGATATACATACACATAACTTCCGACAAAGGAAGCAAGGAAATTATTATTAGCGAGAAGTCTTTCCCCTGGAGCGGTAAAAACTGCTTTCTTTCTCTACTACATCTTAGCTTGAACGAAGTGAAAAGTAGAAGGAGTTTCAGGATAAGATAAAAAATGGAAGTAGAAATAGAACTCGACTTTTGCTAAAGTAGGTCTTCTCACCCTTTTTCTTACACATATACACAGATATCTATATTTATATATATATATATATATGTATATGTATAAATGTATATATGTACGTACGTATGTATATATGTATGTACGTATTATCTACCTATCTACCAACCTATCTATCTATCTACCTTTCCCTTGTCCCTCTGTATCTTTCTCTTTTCTCTCTCTCTCTCTCTCTCTCTCTCTCTCTCTCTCTCTCTCTCTCTCTCTCTCCCTCTTTCTCTCGTACGTGCTGAATCCCTTTAGGAATCGTAAAGACCTTTTTTCCAAGAAACGTGTTTCTTCGACACTTTCCTCGCTCAACCCTGACATTGATATTACTTTGATACATTAACGTTAACGGATAAGCTCGTAAAAGTTCAACGTTCATATTGATTACATAGTAAACACCGTAAGACAAAGAGAAATGATAGACATTTCGGACAATGTAGTAATCCTCTTAGTATCGGCTTCTTATATTTGTTAAGTCATCCTTCTTGATAAAGATCGAGATATTTTTCTTACCACTAATGTTTTACAATATTAAATATTTATTTACGATACTTTTTTTAATGTTTTTCTTTTATTGTTTCTTTTTCTTCTTTTCCTTTTCTTTTTCTCTTTTCTATCCATTTTTCACTTCCTTTTATATCGTACAGCACATAGGTGACATTCAAAAAAATGTATTTTTATATCTATATATCTACATGTACGTATAATATATATATATATATATGTATGTGTGTGTTCGTGTGTAGGTATATACTTTTGGTAAATATATGGTCTGTAGCTCAATCCAATGTGGGAATATATGATGTATGTACAGTACCTATACGTTAAGTATGCAAAAGCCAAGCGGAAACATGATTCTTCTTATTTGCAAGTTTCTCTACTCTGCTGTTACCATTACCAGACTACTATAAAGAGCATTTCTAAAACGTCTACCGAGACATTTTAGTTCAGTCAAACAAATATTTTACTTTTCACTTATGTACAAAGGTTCATCCTTATATAATATTATAAATCGTATCAATCTTTTTTTAATTTATATCAATGTACATATAAAAATATCACATTGAAGCCATTTTATATGTTGTGATAATATAATTAAAATGATCGCATAAATTCTTTACAATGATCGTGATAAAATTACAATTATAATTATATTATTATTATTATAATACAAAGATTAAAATTTAATATTATATATATATATTATTTGTCGTAATCTTATTATAAAATTGTTTGTACGAATTGTTTCCCATATTATTTTAAAACTTATTAAAATTATTTTTTAAAATTTCAATGATAAAAATCGAAATGATCGGAAACAAATTTCACGATTAAATCTTTTGCTATTTTAGTTATTATTTTCTTATTGGGTGGGCGAACGAAAAAAAAAACGGATATAAAAAAACACTTATCGAGCAATCGAGAATGTCGAATCGATAGGATCGGTCCCATAGGATACGTATTATAAATCTTGTTGTTACGAAACGACCTCGATATATATATATATACGTATGTTGCAGTGTTTCTCTCTTCCCCTCTTTGTGTGTGCATGTGTGTATTTGGTTCAAGATAGCTAAGAGTTCGATTCTCGAACGTTCACCTCTTCAAGAAGAAAGCTCAATATCCGAATATGTTCTTCTACCACCAACGATCCCGTCGATTTCCACGAGTTTCGTTTTAGAAACTCACGAAGATAGCTCAAACGATACTCTAAAGTGATTCTTTGAATGTTCATGAAAACTCTTTAAGAATTATCTATTAGAGCTATTTAGGAGAAAATCTCATTTAAGCAAAAAAAAGAAAAAGAAATTGAAAAAATCGAGAGATCAAACACGAGATTTATCCTTGTATTTAATTAATCTTTCAATCTCATACTTTTACGTCTTTAATAAAAAGAAAAATATAATGAAATATTTTATGATACTATTTGTATTGTATAAATATTTCTTTATATTTGTATATAAATAATTCTTTAGATATTTTAATTAAATTTCGTTCAAGATAATAATTTTTTATATACATTTAGATATATATTAAATTTTTTTTTTTGTATCTGGAGTAATAACTTTTTATAGTAAAAATTATTATATAAACAATTTAGAATATGTGGATATTCATTTAATAATTCTTTTTTTTTATTTAAATCCTTTTATATTTAGAATAACATCTAACTTTTCATATATTGATATTTTTTCATATTTAAAGATAATCTTTTTTTTAAATATTATTTATTTTATGAAAAATATTCAATCGTTATACATATATGTTTCAAGGATTAAATAGTTTAGAATAGGAAGGATTATATATTACTAGAAGTAATGCTAATTGAATCGTTCGAATCAACGCGACCGTTTATAGATCGAAATCAAATGCGTAAAGCTCATTAACCGTAGCGTTATAAATCTGTAGTAAAACTTAATTAGCATTTCGCTCATTATGCGTAGCAAGCGATTAGTCGGCAATCGAACGAGAAATCGGATTTCGAGAACAACGTTCCTCTCGAGTAGTATCTACTAATATATTTGCATTACATCTATTCCTACGATCGTTTATCGCTTATCTAAATTAATTATTATTAATTAAGAATTCTATATATCCAATATAACAATTATTCAAATCATATATCTAAATATGTATACCTATATTAATAATCTCTCTTACGAACGTATGTATCTAATAATTATTAATTGGAAATTATAGTTCTTTATAATAATTAATTACTAATTTGAAGATTAAAAAGAAATTATAATTATAAACAAAAAGTTATAAATTATTTCCTTTTTTATTTGCATAAAATAAAATAATACAGATATATTAGTAATGAAAAAATTAAATTTGCGATTATACTACGTATTACAAATTTTTCTTTTATTACGCATTACGTATTAAACGTTTTTAATATAAATAAATAATATACACGTTTCAAATACGCATATTGGTGTAATACGTAGAAATAAATAAAAAAAAAAAAAAGAGAAAGAAAGAAGAAAAGAGAGAGAGAGTAAGAGAGAATAAGAAACAGAATCAACAATGAGTGAATGAAGAAGTGAATGAAAAATAGACAAAGAGTGAGGAAGAGAACGAAACACAAAGAGAGAGAGAGAGAGAGAGAGAGAGAGAGAGAGAGAGAGAGAGAGAGAGAGAGAGAGAGAGAGAGAGAGAGAGGCGGGGAGAAAGAAAGAGAGATATATATAAACGAGAGGTGAAATAAACAAAAGATAAGTATTAGAGGACAAACATCGTCAGTCGAAATTAGACAGCCGAGAGTGACGGTCGTTTAGTTCGTTTGGCTTTATCATCGATTTATATATTTTAATTTCGTTTAATTAACTCAGCGATTAATTAAGTTCGAATTTTTCCTCCCGACATATTCTATCTTACACATATACATAAGTACATAAGTAATATTATATTAACCAATAAGTAATGTTGGAATTCATTAATATTTTATAATGAAATAAGTAGTATTTCTTTTTAAATTAAACATTTCGATATCACTTTATTGACTAATATTATACCGTTTATAACACTATATTATCGTTTATTACTCGTACATATATGTATAGATATACACATATACCATAAAAAATAATATACATATACATAATATAGAAAATTTCGATATTATTGATGAGTCAATTCAATATGTAAATTCAAAGTATTTAATTATTAATGAATATTTAACGAATTTACAATGTTTACTTCATAGATATTAAAGGTCGACACGAAAACAGAGAGAGAGAGGGAGAGAGAGAGAGAGAGACAGAGACAGAGAGAGAGGAAGGAAGAGAGAAACAGAGAAAGAGAGAGAGATAAAGAGACAAGCTTTAAGAGTCAACCAGGTCACGTTTTCTGCGTTAATGAAAAACGATTCTCGTGAAAAATGATGTCATCTTCCGGCACTCTTCCTTCCTTTCCTTAGCCGCAGATGGAATCGATATCTCATTACTTGAACAATAATCATTCCCATTTTGTTAAAATATCGTTATCCCTCTTGAATGTTGGTAATGTAGAGATCGAGATAGAGCTGGATAGATAGAGATACAGAAAGAGAGCGAGAAAGAGAGAGAGAGGGAGAGAGAGAGAGAGAGAAATAGATAGAGATAGAGACAGAGAATGGTGCTGCTTTCATTGGCTATCGCAAACACGGATCGTCGCTTTAGGGTGTGTAAATATTCATGGTACAGGGAAAAGGGTACGAGAAATCAGATTGATCTCTCGAGCTGATCGTCGCTTCTCTTCAAATGTCAAGTTATCACGAGCGAAGTTTAACTATTAATGACGACGGCAATGATGGTTACCCGAGCTATTCGTAACAACGACATAAACGTTCCATATTTTAAACATCGTTCGTTTACAAGATCGTACGTGTAATTTACCGTAGATATATATGTGTGTGTGTGTGTATGTGTATGTGTATAGAAGTTTCTATTTTTCAAACAATTCTTACCGAATATTTTTAATAACGCATTAAAATCCAGTGGTCATGACTAGTTTGATATCGTGAGCACGCATACGATTAAAACGAACATTTTCTTTTAATTTACATATCGTTCCGATTCCTTTCCTCGCATTAAGAGTTTTATCTACTCGAATAAATTTAATAACGAGAAAAATTTTCTACAATTGCATGTTTGACTATGTGAGATTTTTGTACGTTATGTTTTTCGGGAATATTTTTGTTTTCGTGAATTTTCGTCCTTTATGCGACGATTAAATTATCTCATACTTTTTCTTTTATTTCTTTTTACGATCGGATGCAGCGATTAATATTATAATATTTTATATTTAAGTATATATACGTATCTAAAGAACAAACAATATTCGTATTTCTTCGTATTTACATTTTACGATATTTATAATGTTGACGTTTTTTGATTCGATAAAAATGAAGGTGATTCAAATTCATAGGATTTTATTTTAGATTACAAGTTATTTCGAATTTCATATGATTACGTCAGAAATATTTTTTATACCGTGACTCTAGATTTAATATGTACTTTTATTGATAAGTTTGTTTTATCATTATTATTATTCTTCGATGATAAATATATTTCAAATGAAATTTGAAAAGTAAAATCTTCATCGGACTTTTGATTTGAAATTTTATAATAAGTATTATTTTCGAGGTCGTAAAAGTTGGACATTTATGATGGACATTATCGGTACGTGTTAACGGTGTCATATTTTCTTATCTCTATAGCGTATCGACAATTCAACGTGAATCAATGCCAGCTTCTATTATATTTATTCATTTTGACGTTTACCATCCAATATTTTATATAATCCGAAACTTTATTTATTTCACTTTTACATCTTATACGAACGTACTGTTACCGGAAATTAGATAGAAGTAATTAAAGGGAAGGTATCTATGTCGTCGAGTAACTTTAGCAATCTAAATTTGACATCAGTTTAATGTTCTTTCGGAAAAAGAAAATTAAAAAAGAGAGTAACTACGATATTTACGTTTTCATCCCCAGGAGAGAGAGAGAGAGAGAGAGAGAGAGAGAGAGAGAGAGAGAGAGAGAGAGAGAGAGAGAGAGAGAGAGAGAGAGAGATAGAGGAAGAGAAAGTAGCGATCTAATAAGAAATTCAAAGAATTTATTTGAGAACTTAAAGTCTCTAGCACGCAATCGTGTTCTTAAGTAAAAACATCGACAAACATAAAAAAAAAAGAAAGTAAAAAAAATCAAGAAAGTGAAAAGAAAAAAACATTAGCAACGTAGCGGGAGATAGACTTTCTTGATGAGAATAAAAAAAGAAAAGAAAGAAAAAATCAAAAAAGAAAAGAAAGGAAGAGAGAAAGAGAAAGATTAAAAAGAAAGAAAATCTCTCGAATCGAAGAAAGTCTCGAAACTTTACTAAATTAAATTGTCACGCGAAAATGCATTTTGTCTACATTGAAATTATCGAGTAATATGATACTGCAAGGAGTGCAGTATTCACGGATTTTAATATAAAATACGATACTCTTTTGAATGATATTCTTTTAATAATTGTCTTTTTCTTTTATCTTTTTATATATATATATATATATATATATATATATATTTTTTTTTTGTTCCTTTAATCCACTCGTTCTTTCTTTCCTTCTTTTTTCCTTCTCTCTCTTTTTCTTTTTTTTTTTTTTTGATAAACGATGGTTTTAACGTCTCGTCTGAATATTTTTAATGAAACGAAGCGCCTTTCCTCGAGGTTATAAAACTTTCTCAAACATTTTATACCATCTTTGTCGATGATCGTTCGTCCGTTAATAAATGATTTTCTAAGAAAAAGTTCTACCATAGGTAGATTCCAACGGATTACGTAGCTATTATTTTGATTAATTAACCAAGAAGAGTTTTAGGCATTCTTATTTCATCGCGACAACTAGGAGTAGACTTAAAAAGAAAGAAGAAAAGAAGAAACGTGACGTTTTAACTTTGATCGATCGATCGCCAAGTCGTTTCAGTCTGAAAAAAAAAAAATTGATTATTCTCAACGAAAATCTCTCGTTGGTTAGTTAGTTTTTTTTTTCTTTGTTATTTTCCATTATTTTTTATAATTATAAAAATTTTATAATTATAAAAATTTATCGTGGATTTTTCTTTTTTTTTTTTTTTCTTTTTACATTGACCGAATGTGTCTCATTTCAAACGATGTGACCGATTATATCTCCGACCGTATTAATTTTATAAAGAAACCTTTCAAATAAATTTTATTTTAAGAAAAAAAAAATGTAATATTATTTATAGATATTTCATAAAGAAGCGCTATTGTCAGAATGCAAGTTGTAATAATTTTTATTTTCAATAGGAATTGGATATTTTAAACGTAATAAAAGTTTTAGAAAGTATCAACGCAAATACAACGAGCACCTAGAGGATAACTTTTTCATTGATATTTCATCGAGCTATGTTGCCTTATCTTGCCATGCCAACTGCCAGTTACCAGTTGCCTTGTCATACATACATACATATATATATGTGTGTGTGTGTGTGTATATATATATATATGTTATACTAGCGTCGTATAGATGTACGTCTCGTAACCTTGTCGTATACCTGTCGTAACCGTGTCGTAACCTTGTCGTAACCTTGTCGTATACGTGTCGTACTCGCGTTGTATACGTATCGTAACATGTGTCCGTATCGTGGCGTTTATATGAAGCATCTAAAATAGTACTAAGTTAATCGATCGTTTTCATTGATCGTAAAACAGAGGTCGGTAACCTTTTACTGAAAGAATATACCCCACATGCGGCTGGTTTATAACAAAGTGCACTTCCTGAAATGTAATAAAAGTAGTAGTAAATAAATAGTAGTAGTAAATGAATAGTAGTTGTAAGAACGTAATGGTTTCTTGCTCCGTTAGTCTATTCTTATCTTGAGCATACTATGCATTTACTATGCTCTTACTTTGCGCTTACTCTGTGCTTACTATACATATTTTCTTTTAATTTGTACAAGTTTAAGTTCCGGAGATTATATACAAATCCCATTTAAATGGAAGATTGTATAATTTTGAAAAAGATTCTGAAAAAATTTGTATTCGGTAAAAGAGTTAATTTGTTTATTAATTATTTATTAATTTTTATAATTTTATAAGTCATTTGCAATCTGATATGAATTTATTTTTTTCCTTTGACAAAATAAGAAGAATTTAGGTCGTGAGAATTTGTTTATAAAAATTGTTTATAACAAATTGTTAATTTGTTATTAACAATAAGCTGAGAAAATAGAAAAAATCATGCACTTTAAAATGATATTTGTTTCAAGTCTCTACGATTTTTAGTTCCGGAGATATTGGAAAATGTGGCTATTAATTATTTTTAAAAAATTTTTTTTTTTCAATAACAAATCTAATTTGTTTATTAATTATATATTAATTTATGTAGTTTTATAAATTAATTTGAATCCGATCGGAATTTTCTCTCTGCAAAATAAGATGAATTTAGTTCATAAAAATTTGTTGATAAAAATTGTTTATAACAATTGTTAATTAATTATTAACAATATGTTTAAAAAATAGAGGAAACTTTGCTCTTTAGAATGGTACTTGACTCGAGTCTCTACGATTTTTAGTTTCGAAGATATTCCCATATAAAGAAGAGGCGTTTACGTTGACCCACTAACCTATATAATTTCATTCAAATTGGCTTGTGACACACTGACCTATATAAATTCCGAGAATTTACGCATCTCAGCTGGTCAAGTTACTACTACTATACTATTACTACGATCAGCTGTAGTATACAAATTATGAATGAAAATTTTTAGAAGGCGATATCTTCCGAACGGAAAGTCGTAGAAAGTTGAAACCACCACCGTTTTCAAGCGTAAATTATTCTTTATTTATTTAAATATTGCAATAATATTGTTATAATAAAATCGATTTTGTTAATAATTTTTACAATTGATTTTTTTAATTTTCTTTCGTATTAAAGACACGAATTGAAATTATTATCAATGAAATTATTAAAATTTTTACTCTAATGTTTATAAATTGAACTTTTTGTTTATTTAAAATAATAATTAATGATTTAAAATAATGATTAAACTATTTACTTGCTACTACACTTATTACATTTTAATCACGCTTTTATATGGTTTCTTAAAAATATTAAAATTTATATCTCCTAAACAAATAATTTTTCAACATACATATATTAATATTTTTTTTTAGAGAAAGTCAAACTGCATCTACCAATGCAATTAAAGACATATGATCCTATTGAAAAAAAAAAGTAAACGACAGTTGACCTTCGTATACTTTTTACACGTTTACGTAAAAAAAGTACTAAACTAATTATTATTTAAATAATACAATAATATTTAATATATACATATGAAATAAATTTGTTTTAATGCATTCAAATAAATCTAAAAAAAGAAAAAATTGAAAGAAGATAGAAGATATAATTCTTTATAATCTCTATAAATCTAAATGACGAATCTAAATCTTGCAAAAGATTTCATTTTGATAATAATCATCGTTCGAAATTTCTCTGGCAAAGCTTGACTCGGTCAACTTGAGTACACCTTGAGGAATTATGCTTAAACACGCGCGAGACCGATTTGTAGAGTTGCGCATGGTATCGCGTGCTGCAAGTACACCTGCATACACCGAATACGTATCATATGTACACATATACATACATGTATGTATACATACCAACGCTTGTCCTCAGTGTCTTCTCTCGTTCTCTTGCTAACTTTGGAAGTAAGGGTCGACCGTTCGAGGGTATTAATATCGTTTAATCTACGGACAAACAAGCAAGGAAGGAGAATTTATGCAATGTGCGTTCCTCCAAGACTTCCTTAGATATGGCTTAACTGTCTATATATAGAAATTTTAAATTGGTCGTATTTTATATCTACATTTTTTCTTTTATTCGTTCATTTATTTATTTATGCATTTATTTTATATATATATCATATATATATATATATTTATAATACATACAATATATAAATATACAATAATTGAATAAATAAATAAAAATATATATATATATATTTATTAGTTGTAATTGAAGCAAATGTAAAAACATATCATGAGATAGAATTGATATAAATTTGTACGTAACTTTTAAAAAATAATTATACATGAAAGTAAATATATTCGTCAATTCTTCCGTTTGAATTTTCATTCTTTTAATTTCTCATATATGTGTGTGTATATATATATGTGTGTGTATGTGCATACATATACTAGTCTCAATCATAAGTACATCGATACTACCTGATTTCGCTTCATTCCACTCAAATTCCTGCGACGGTAATTTAGTGCCCTCTCAACGAGGGCGCAAGGGTTCTGCCTACAAACTGTCGAAACTCTACGAAGCTGGATAATTAAAGCCCTCTAATTGACTTAACCTGCCACCGGACTGCATTTTCATTTCTCCGACCTTAGCGACCTTAGCTATCCTCAATATTATTGACAATATGACGCGTTAATTAGATCCTCTTCTATCCTAAATAACATTGTATATATCTATCTATATATGCATCTTTTTGTAGTTTGTACATATACATACATACATATATATATATATATATATATATATATATATATATATATTTTCGTGAGAATTGAAAACGTATAGCGCGCTTGAGTACATACGAAAGACACTTAAGTTAAGCTTATTGCTTTCATTGTTCTACATAATGTAGGTATCTAACTATATACCGGATGAGTTGTTTCAAATTAATAGCGCATTAACAAAAACTTTAGATATATGTATAGATTTGTTTCTAATAATAACATCTACGTTCTTGTATTTGAAATGAAAAATGAAATGTTTTAATTTTAATAGATGTTTAAATCGAAAATTTTACATACTTTTTATAAATTTTATAAGGAGATAAAACCAATTAAAAAATTTCGTAAGTAAAATTGTTATATTGATGAATTCTTTGAATGACAATATTTCTTTTCGCGAATGAAATATTCTTTACAACTTTTATATAGATAAAAAAAATCTTATTCCATTTTTAAAAAATGAATAATGACCTTTCACCTTTTAGAAAATATAATCTATGGATAATAATATCCGTCGTTATTATATATATCGGTCATTTTGAATCAAACATATTTTTTCGGGGAAATTTATTCTCTTCATAAAAAGATAACTAAGGGTAAATGACTCACCCGGTATATATCACTGAGAAAATCCTTTCAACCGAAATTCTAATGAAGTAGTAGGCAACGTGAGAAGAGTAGTTCTGGCATGATTAAGCGCGAGCTAAAGGAAAAACGACATTCAAAAATTTAGATTTTAGATTAAGGTTTTTTTTAAACAATATTAAAAGTTAAAAAACATTGACAAAAAATAATACATAGTTCGTAGTATATACATATATATAATAACGATCAACCGTGTATATCAATTAAAGAAAAGAAAGTAATTTTTATTTTTTCTTTTACCATCTTCTACTTGGAAATATTTATGTTTAAAATAGTTCTACGATACAATAAAAATTGAAATCTTTTTCTCCTTTCAAATTTGACTTTCAAGCTGTAGAACTTTCAGTCTTTTCGAGCTAACGTTTACGAATGTACTTCTCTTTCTCAATATTGGAAAGCTCTCTCTCTCTCTCTCTCTCTCTCTCTCTTTTTCTTTCACTTTCTCCCTCTTTCTTTCTATTGTTCGAAATAGCATGAATTTAAGCTCGATTGTATAATAGAAGTGTAATGGAATTTTAACTGTAAGGTAATTTGTTTCGAGCAACGTTGGAGAAAACACGATGAAAATGAACAGGATAAAACGAGAAAACATTATTAGAAAAATTTTTATTTTTTTATTTTTTTTCCAGATTTTTAACGAAGCAATTCTCCCTCTCTCTCTCTCTCCCCCTTTTTTCTTTAATCTTTCTTTCTTTTTTTCTTTCTTGAGCCCATATTTATCCAGCATTTCTTTTCTTATTTTTTTTTTTTTTTTTTTTCATTTTAAGCGAATAAAAGTGGATCTTGTTTACGAAGAAAACAACGATAGGTTATTTCCCGTTCATAGATCAAATGACATTGACACTTGGTACACGTTAAGTGCCAAGATAGAACACACCTAATATAGAAAGATATTATATTTTTAAAAAATGTATTAAAACGTCTGACATATAGGACTAGTAGATAGTAATGTACTATAGTAAGTCGATATAGGTCTCTGTAAGATAGGACCTACTACTACTCTAATCCCTTCTACCGACTTCCTTCCTAGCCAATGGTCGTTTATTACAGCACTATAGTCTATATTTCTCGAATGTAGCAAAGCTTGAAGAGAATGAGAGAGACGTTTAGGAAGGTCTCTAGAATTGCAATTAGTTGCTCGAGCGATCACATTTTGGATTATTCGCATAGCATAGAGTAAAGTCTGTTCTGTGTATATATATATATATATATATATATATATATATATATATATGCGTGTATGTATGTGTATATGTACATGTGTAATATATTATCCATTCATCTTTGTTAGCAAGACTCCTATAAGTTCATATCAGAGAGTGATAACGTGGTTGTTAAACATTACCATTCGTTATGTTAACGATCATTCCAATGTCATCCATCGTCGTCGTGCGTCATTTATGTAAAATTACATAGATAGGTAAGCAATATCAAAAGAAGATCCATTTTCTTTGTCATAGTTAGAAAACATCATTAGCATAAGATGATAACATCGTACATATTTCTGATATTGATTAGTTTGATACGAAATGATTAACCTAGACAGTATTAAAACTAATCGTTACGTAGGACAATTTATCTTCCTAACAACATGGACAGGAATCGATTAACATCTATCTCTGACACGTTTGAGCGACGTATATCGGTGTTAGGAGACCTTATCGGATTGGACCGTTCATTAGAATCGGGATAGTTCTGTTCGAGTATGTTAAGAGGTATCATGGTTTGACCTAAGCCACAAACATAATCACCAAATTATTGAAACTGTCTTAGAATATTGTTTCTCTTCTATCAAGAAATTATTATTTCGTTTCATAATCCATCCAAGACTTTTTACAAATAGTAAGAATAACAATAATAATTATAATAATTATTATTATTATATGTTATATTATTGCAAATAATAATTGAACATATATATATATATATATATATATCCATATTGTTCTAACGACAATGATAATACAAAGTATCCTTATCATTATCATTCCCAAAATTTACCATATCATTCGTTAGATTTAAATAAAACTTCTATCGTTCAATATCTTTGATAAATGTCGAAAGTTTAAAATTGTCGCTCCTCGGTTTCTCTGTTTTTCGACAAGTTTTAAAGCTTATTATGAAAACAAATGAGAATGATTAATTTCAATCCCTCTCGTCCCTCTCGCATTTCTTATCTTATCGCATATGTTTTTAGAAGAAGAAGAAGAAAAAAAAAAGAAAAAGAAAGAGAACAAGAAAAGCAGTAGAAAATAAAATTCGATTGAATCGCTAGAAAAAAAAAGTTTCGTGTCGTGAAGCAAGCAAGTCGAGGGAAAGGGAGAGGATAGAATAAGAAATGGGTGGGTAAGGGTGGAGGAGGGGGGATGGGGTTAAAGAAGGTGTATATATCTACTCACCTTCGGCACTCCTATGGATAACTTTCTCTGTGGTTTTCTTTGATAGGTTATCGACGTGCTTCACTTCGTAAGAGTTCGTGTCGAAGGAAAGTTAAATGGTTAGAGTGTTCCTGCTTCATCAGGATTTCCGGCACGAGTTGTGGTCGTCCTTTTGATCAATGTTAAAGCCTCGTCCTACTCTATATCGATACTCCATGGCTTCGATAATTTCTTTTTTCTTTTTTCTTCTTTTTTCTTTTCTTTCTCTCTTTCTCTTTCTTTTTCTTTTTCTACCTCATGTTTCGTGTTCACGGCCTTGTGTCCTCCTTAATACGATTCTTTCCTTTCGTTCTTTTTATCGTTCATTTTATCATCATTTATATGGAGAATATAAATAACAAAGAATAGGAACACGTGTATTTACTCACTGTACGTTTAATTTCTCTTGCCATATGTCAATGACATCGCGATGCATGTCAGAAAGATGAAAGAGTTGTAGTATACATCGAAAATATTGATTCAAAGATGTATATTTTTAAGTTTAGGTATAGGGTGGGAAATTATAGAAATTTGTTTTATTTATTTATGTCTTTCCTTTTATTATGCTTTTTGAATTTACATCGCAAGGGTTTTGTGATAAATAAATAATTTTAATTGAAAAAGATTTGAAAATATCCTGAAGTTATCCTGGCAGAAAGAAATATAATGATTTGGTTTTTGTTATTGCGATGACATCGACGAATCGATAATACGAGTTGACGTATTCCGTATGACAAGAAGATGAGTTACAGTATGTGTCGGAAGTATAGATTTAGAGATATATATTTCTAGATTTAGGGGATATGATATATAGGTTTGGATTCAAAATTGATAGGAATAAAAAGTCGGAAAATATGGGAATGTACTTTCGTTCTGTTTTTTCCTTTATAAAGCTTTGAATTCATATATAGCGTGTTGTGATTTATAAATAATTTTAATTAAAGAATGTTTGCAGAGAAACCGAATTATTAAGCAGAAAGAAATATAAACGCTTTTGTTCCTTTGATGTTACGTATAAATGTATTGTATGTTACGATGATAGAAAAAAAAAGAAATATTAATATTGAAGAGAAGAATAAATTATTCGAAGAAATTTATTTATTGTCCATATATACATCAATTTGATTTTTCAGTTTCGAAAACAATTAAATTCTATAAATATAATTCAAAAGTCATTTAATTCTTCATAACGTCGTGTTTAAATTAATTAATAATACAATTGTTAAAATTATTCGTTTGTTTATATTTTGAAATTTCAACATTTGTTCAATATAATTCTCACGTTATTTAATTTTAAAAATCATATAGGTAAGCATATATTTTATAAATCTTTATTTTTCATTCTTTTCGACGTGAAATTAATTAACTTTTTTATATACAAAGATTTATATTTGATTAGAATAATTTTTATATTATACAATTTTTAACTAGTACATACATATATATTTTTGTGTGTGTGCATGTTTACAAATTAGCATGAAACGAAATAAATTTAAAACATTTTCTTTCATTCAATAACATTATAGGGCGATTCATAAACACTCTATATTTTTTTATAAATATTAATTAATCTTTTCTCTGTACATACAAAATTAATTATTAGTTCGTATATCCAAATTTAATTGCGTTAGAACTTGGTAAGTAAATATCCGAGTAAATATACACATGTGTATAACTGTCTAGGTCACGTAGTTCATAAAACGGATCGTGAACATTAATAAACATTCATTGATGTTTATAGTACAAGGAAAGGTCAAAGTTTCACTTCTGCTTCGACACTGGTATCGTCAACACGTATATAATTTGTTCTCTTCCAATCCAAAATTATATAACTTCTCAATGGAGTACGTTCTTTATAAATCACGTTACTACGCACATACAGACACACGCTTCTCTTCGCTGTAAGTATATAATTTCGCACGAAATAATTTTAGTTTAAATATCGAACAAAAAGAATTAGATTATTTAAACAATTAAATGGATAATTCCTCGGAGTACACTCAGAAGTATATAAGGGAGAAAAGGAAAAAAAGTAGATTAAGTTTCTCGTCGCATTTAATCGTGCCCTATATCGCGTAATCAAAACCTTTCTTCTTCGTAGCTTCCTTATGAATAATATTAAATCAAGTTTTTCGATTTCATAGAATCTTGTTTGATTAATGAATCGTTATTATTTCAAGACAATTGATTCGAAGGATTGTAAATCAAATGGAAATCGAAAACTTTAGTAAAAAACTTGAGCCGTCGCATTATGAACGTATAATTAGCTAAAGATAAATTTATTTAGAAGAAGGGTGAAAATAAAGAAGAGTGGAAATGGACGTGGAGGTTAAAGGGTCGAGAAAACGAAATATCACGACCGAGTAATATTCTCAAGGGTAATTAAAACGACATTACATCTCGCAGATGTTTAACGAAAAGTTATACTGGGTGAGCATTCCCATTTCGTTTTCGTAATTATAACAAGCTCCACCTCAACTGGTACAGTACAATGAACTGCTGACTGAGCTTCTAACTTTGTATCTTTTACGTTAGAGTATAAGTAGATGATTAGTTTAACACATAGCTAGGTATACGTTGGTTTTATCTATGAATCGTATATATTATATTATATTATATCTATATTAAATACACTTTGCGGTAAAGAAAATCTCATATTTCATTCTTACGTGAAAATATTCGAATTAATACGATAATATATTTAATTGGACTTTAAACTCGTCTTTATACGTGTTTCGATCGTAAATAAATATTAAACGATTTGCAATAAATTTGCTTTTGTCCAAAAATTATAGACTTTTAAAAGTCATTATTTTTATTTTATATATTAAATATTATTTATATATATTCAAAAATAAGAAAAAATTCTATAAAAAAGAAATCTAATTAATCCTAACAATTAGTTAAATGAATATTAATAAAAAAGAAAGATATAACATTATCGAGAAATTAATATTTCTATAGGAAGTTAACTTTAACTCATTTTACTCTTCATTTATTCGTTCGCATTCGTTAATTTAAATACTTTCGTTTTTTGTAATTCAATATCTTTTTATATACAAATTATATGAAAAAAAAAGAAACGTGTAAGTATCGTTCGACGTAATTTATTAAAAAAAAAAAAAAAAAAAATCATTTAGTATTAAAAAAATTTTATCTTTGAAAAACCAGAATAGAATCAAACTACGAGCTAACAGTTTAAATCGATATGTTAGTGAATGAAAGAAATATGAATGGTCGAATTTGAATTAGTATTGATAAAAACTGAATATAGAAACGTATTTGGAAGACTTACAAAAGATATTTCTTATTCGTACAAACCTCTGCCAATTTTTAACGAAGTCTTCCGTATTGACTGGCACCGATAGGATTACGAAAATCCATATCACTCTGGATCTCGGACACGTTGCTACATGCCATTCACCAAGACCCTTTCCCAAGACTGATTTCCTTCGAACTTATTCGTGCGGAAAAAAAGATCCTTGCAGAAGGAGATGAAGTTGCGTCGTTCAAGGACTCCTCTGTCTTATTCTTATTCTTCTCGGTTTAACATCATTTGCTTGGTAAATACCATGAATATTTACGAAGGTTACGTTGCTACCAAGTTTTCCTTTTTTCCTTTTTTTATTTATTCTTTTTTCTTTTTTGTTTTTCTTTTTTTATTTTACAATCAATTTTTCACAAATGTAAATCCAATATATGTATATATATATATATATTTATATCTATATTTATATTTATATCTTTATACAATCTTTTGTCTTATTCTTTCTTCTTTTCCTTTTTTTATCTTACTTTTTCTTCCTTTTTTATTTTACATGACGACAAATTGATCAACTCGTTAAAAAAGTTCGTATCGATATTTAAAGGAGATAGAAAATTAAAATGGAACGGTAAATTGAATAAAACCATAAAAATCTAGTTAGTTGTAAAAATTAATAGATAACAAAATTAATAGATACGTTTTTAAATAATTTATATATATATATATATATATATATATATATATATTGATATGTTTTGATACATAAACAGAGAAATGATACAAACTTTCTATACAATCAAATAATTTTTCATTACATTCGATTTTTTTTTTTTTTTTGAATTCGTGATTACGATCTCGTAAATATCCATAAATAAAATTTATGAATGTAGGTATCTATCATAAAGAATGAAAAAGAAAAGAAAAAGCATAAAAAAAAATAACTTGAAAATGTTATATCGTAATGTCGTATTATGCAGACGGTCACTTCAGATTCACATTTTCTTACGTCCAGAGATTTTTGAAATATTATATTTGTTCTACCGGAAGAAAATTGCCGTGGTGGAAGAAATCACTGCCATTCAAGTTCCTTTCTCTGGTAGGCAAATTTCCAGAAAACTATTTTATATTACTGTATATTTCGAAGAAAAGTAGAGAGAAAGGGAAAGATATAGGGAGAGAAAAAAAGAGGGAGAAAGAAAAGAAGAGATATATATACGAAAGGAAAAAACATAAAATAACGATTTAAATTCAGATAGGAGCATACTTTTTATAAATGATTTCATTTATATTACATTCTTACATATCAAAGTAGAAAATTGAAATTTCATGAAAAAATAAACGAATTGCAAAATTTATTCGCTTCGTAAAGTCATAAAATCAGTTTTTCTCATAAATCAAGCAAAAAGAATTGTCACTCGATGAGTATTAAAAAAGAAAAAGAATAATGATAAAAAAAATTAAAACACAGGAAAAGAAAATTAAAGAGACAGAGAGAGAGAGAGAGAGAGAGAGAGAGAGAGAGAGAGAGAGAAAGCAGAGTACATGATAAAGTAGTGTGCAAGTATGATCGATATCTTATCATAGCGAAGCCTTTGAAATTCGTTTTTAATTTGAATTCATTTATCATATAACGTACCATGTTATTTCTCTCTTTTCTTTTTTCTCAAATGCAGTTTTATCAAAAACGAATCTATTGATATCGTGAAAATGAATATATATATAAAATATATCGAATGAAAAATTTTGAATGACATTTTTAATTGACAATACGTCGTTATAAATATAGATATTTATATATGTAGGTCAACAACCTATCGTCGTTCTTTATTAAGAATTGCATTTCGTTTATATATATATATATATATTTTTATACGTACATACATATGTATAATACGTACAAATATATATCGATGAATAATAAAAAGTAAAACTTCAACTCTGAAACAATTTCTGTTCTATCTCCAAGGACGACACACAAAGATTGAATATCGTTTTGATTGGTCAGTCGATTTAACGATGTTCTATTTTGTAAGAGACAATGATACTTCGTGTTCTCGTTAAAACGAGCTTTCATAAAACGAGCTCCTCGTAACAATATATAGGTATATATATATATATATATATATGTGTGTGTGTGTGTCATACTATGCTAAAATATACTATATTATACTATTGAATCGTTGAAACATGAATATATTCGTTTAAATAGTATTCACTTCGTATTTATATTTGCGATCGAATTTATTTATATTACAACTAATGTATATTACTAATGTATATTATTCTTAATAATATTTTTCTTAATGTACCTTCAAACGTATTTGAAAAAGTATTTATGAATTAGGTATAAACGTTCAGATGTATTTTTCATGTCCATCGAGAATTCTAAGAATTAAAAATAAGAAACCTTTTATCTTTTTAAGATGATGGTACGTAGTCTGGTGAAAGTCGTTTATTTTTCTCACGTTCTTCAAATCCAGTTGTCAGGAAACATTGACATCCCTAGTATATATCATCGATAAAATCTCTCTAGTATATTTTGATCATAAGGAATGATGATATTTTACGTAACTACCGTTTCTATTTTCTGGAAATGTTAGTTTTTATAAAAGAATTTTTTCAAACAAATGTAAGAGATGGAAAAATTATTTATTTTTTTCTTTTTCGTATGTTACGAGATTTTTGAGTTTATTTATTTATTCTTTTTTAAGACATTTCAAAGTTAACTGACAAAGAGTATTTTTTCTATTTTGTTATAACAAAAGAATCAAAAAATATTATTACATTTTTAACATCATCCATCAGGAAGAATCTTCGATCTATGCAAATTAAAAATATTCTATACTATATATCTTTGATACAAGTATATATAAATTTGTTACAAATTAAATTTAACAACCGACAGTAAAAAGCATAAAATAATAATTAGCAAATAACTTTCAGTACGCATATATTTTAACGATTAAAAAAAATTAAGTAAAAAATATCTGACGACCTTGTACAATATAATCTTAATATTATTATATCGATGTTTTTTATTTATTTATTTTTTTATAACAGATTCGAACATAGTCGATAAAAAATTGCTGTAATAAAAGTTTTTCGTACAATGAATAATAGTTAATAGGTTAGTGTTTAAGTTAGTAGGAAGAAAGGTCACCCCCATGCACATATACACGTACACACGCACACACACATAGGCAGTAAATTACGAGTATTAGAAGAATTGACCTCGAAAAGTTGTGAAAACGTCAACGATGACTCAAACTGTGACAGAACCATGTAATAGTAATCGTGGACGGGAGGCGATCGCGAACACGACATGTTTGCGAGCGATCGATCGAGGTCAGAGTCCGTACACGCATGTCCTCCCCTGTCTCCTCCCTTTATCAGCTGATCCTTCATAACTCGATAAATAATCCATGTCCTCGAGAGATATCTACCACCATTTTCGTTGTTACGTTGCTCATAGCAATCGCTAACTACATTTCATAGGATGTTTCGAGGACGATTCAGAATCCAATCCAGAACTAAATCGTACAATTCTTCATTCCAATAATCCAAAATCAATTATACGATGAATGAGAGGGTATCATAATCTATATGGAAATGATAGGTATGTATATATATATATATATATATATATATATATATATATATATATATGTACTTGGGTATATATGTATGTATATACTTGGATATATATTGCATAGAGATTTTTCAACCTTAAAAGCAATCACTATTGAAATTTTACCCTAAGTGAATTTTGTTTTAGTATCATTTTTCTTTCACGAATTTAAGAACGATTTTATTGATTTCTATTAATATTTCTATTATGCCTGTTTATATTGCGTAATAGATTTGTATACTTTGAAAGCAATCACACATTAGTGTAATTTTATCCTAAATTAATATTATTTTAATAATACACTTAAAAAACTATAACATTGATTTTACATATAGAGTGTATAATGATTGATTTGATATATATTGAGTATTTCAATATTTTTTACAAACATGATACTAATTATTTTATTGCTTTAAATGCATTATGTAGAGACGTTCTATTTCTTAAATATAATCGTAAGTGAAATTTTTTACTAAACGAAGATCGTTCCAATGTTGTTGGAAAATTATTTGATGATAATTTTTGACGATCAGTTATAAAATGTGTCAGTAAAAAATTTTGATTTTTTCCAACTGATATCTATTTTTTTTTTTCTATTTTCTTTTAAACTCGTTTTTTCTAAATAACTTTGAAGGCTTAAACAAATACACTTGTAAAGTGTAAGTACAGTTGGTATATACTATCAAATGTTTTATGTATAATAGTGAAGTTCTACGCGTTTATTTATAGGTACGCTATAGAATATGTTATGAGTTAGACCATGATGTTATGAGTTAGTCTTATAAGTTAGACCTATTTTTTTTTCTTTTTCTTTTTTTTAATAATTTATAATAAGATATGCTCTATTTATAAATACGTAGGTTTGTCAAGAAAAAGAAAGTAAGGTTCTTCGAATTAAAGATTACTTCTGAATTTTTCTTTTTGTTTTCTTTTTTTATGAATAATAATTCTCATTTTTCGATAATGCGTTCATTGTTACATGGAAAGTGTTTCAAATCTATCGATTTCCTTCTACTCTTTGTTTTTCTTTTCCCAACTCCAATTTATTGACGTAAGGGAGATTATCTTGTAGTTTGTAGCCAAGATACTCGATGATCTATGAAAAAGAATTTGGATTGTGGGTAAAAAAGATGCGAAAGATAGATAGTCTGTTGCTCGACATATCTCAAGTCGATTATCAGCATTGATTATATTACTTTAGCATCAACCCTATATCAATGTTCTTAATTAAAAATTTAAACTACGAAGTTAGACCTATTTTTGATAACGCAATGATTAATTTAGGGTTATAAGTTATTAAATGAGAATGATTCTTCATTTATTATGAGAACATGTATATATATATATATATATATATATATATATATATATATATATATATGAGAAGTGATACTAAGTTAATTAGATAAATATCAAAGTAATTAAGTATTCATATAGTTAATTAAAGAGAAAAAGAGGGAGAGTTAATAGATAGTAATTATTAATAGCATTTATTTATTAACATAATAATTATTATTAATATACTTTATATTATTAAAACGTGCAATTCTTATATATTTGTCAATTGTATTTTGAAAACGGACGATTTTTATATAAAACTCTTTATCTCTTTTACTAGTAAAAATATATTAATCGTAATTATCTAATAAAAATTGATAGATATGAAAAATATATATTAGTAATTAGTAGTAAATGATTATACAAATTTCTTTATTAGTTTCTTTTTTATATTAATAAAAACATATTGGTAATACACGTTCTTAATAATAATCGTTTAATACTATAAATACAAATTAGACCTGAACTACAATTTATAGTAAACAATTAATTAGTATATATTAATCAATTAAATTGATCTAATATCATACGTAACAATGATCGATGATTAAATGACTTTATTCTTTCGGCAAAATTAAATATGATAAAGCATCAACTCGAGACGAAATGCTTCGTAACGAAAATTTATCATCGATTTTATCCGATTACATGCGATACGACCTTGAGCTTATTTTAATCGAGCGAATGAAACGAGCTCGGATTTCAGTTTCTCAATCGATCGTAACCACGTATATAAGCTGTCATGCATGGCATACGAGACGATAAGCAAATGGTCATTCGGAGATAGCAGAGGTATGATATGATGGAAGTGCCAACGCGACTGTACACTTGGGATAACGACCGAGACCGTATGACGATTGCCTGTTGCTACAGTTCGAGACAAACTGATGCGAATGCCAGAAAATGCAACAGGCAACTGATTAACTCTGAACGAACGAATTGAGAATCCGTATTTCCCATAAAAAAAAATAATAACTCTTATTCATGGTACTATTGAAAAGAAAAAAAAATCTAATAGCAATAACGGCGTGAAAGACAATCATCGAATCAAATCCAATGAAATTTTTTTTCTTTTTCCTTCTCTTTTTTCTCTATGTTTCTTTCTTTTTTTCATTTTTTTTTCTTTTCGTTTCATTTCGTATATATTTACTTGATTGGAAAATTCATCGTCACGGTTCACTTAACTCTCTCTCTCTCTCTCTCTCTCTCTCTCTCTCTCTCTCTCTCTCTCTCTCTCTCTCTCTCTCTCTCTCTCTCTCTCTCTCTCTCTCTCTCTCTTTCTCTCTCCCCTCTTCTTTACCTCCTCCATCCTCCACCCCCTCCCGACTCAGGCCACTTCATTACTCTCCTCCTTTAGAAAATCGATACTTATATTCGTCCGAGTAGATATATATACATATATATATATGTATATATTACCAAAACTCTCGTAGAAGATCGTAATCAAAATTGATTCGTAATAAATACAGAGATCGTGAAATACACTTTTTCAAAGAATATTGAATGACGGTAGAACAAGAATAGTCGAGATCTTTCAGAGAGAGAGAGAGAGAGAGAGAGAGAGAGAGAGAGAGAGATTTGGCTTTCACTTATCGAAAAATATACTCGAGTGCAAATACCTCTCGTTGGCCTGTTTTTTATCGTGCCGACTTCGTCGCTCTCTCTCTCTCTCTCTCTCTCTTTCTCTCTCTCTCTCTCTCTCTCTCTTTCTCTTTCTCTCTCACTGTGGCTTTTAATGAAAAAAGAGAGAGAGAGGGAGAGGAAAAAATATAGAAGGAGAAAAAACATCGCAATCTAAACGACGCAATGAACGAAGTCAACAAGTCTTCGAACGATTCAATCAGCCAAATCAAGGAGTTATCTAAACGATCGTTTTCCATTCTCACTTCTCTCTCTCTCTCTCTTTCGATCTTTCGATTATTGATATTATTTTTCTATTTTTGTGTCTCTCTTTTTGTTTCCTTTTCTGTTGTTTTCTTCTTCTTCTTTTTTGAAGAAAAATTATCTAGCATAAGTAAGTTAAAATTCAGCTAACGAAACTAACTGACAATGAGCCGTAGCTTTGACTCTTCTCGCTAAAACCCTATGCGATTTAACATTCAACTCGTTAATCATTTTGACGAGCACGAACGTGGTCCGCCTGTTGCTCCAGCCACCACTGGTTGAGGGTCAGTAGGCGACCCAGATTTTCTTAAGGGGCAGCCATTACCCTTTTAACTTCATCTTTCATTATCGTATTGTCCTTGTATTTTGTTTTGTTTCGATTTTATTCCATTTCATCGCATCTTATCTCGTTCTGTATTGTACTCGTTTCCTTTCCTTTCCTTTCTTTTTTTTTTTCTTTTTCTTTTTCTTTTCTTCTTCTTGTTCTTTTTTCCTTGTTCTTTTTTTTTTTTTTTTAAACAAACACACGTTCTTTTTCACGATTGACGATGAAACGGCTTGAGAGAGTTAGTTGCATAGTTGGATCTATATACTTTTGTTCCATCCTACCGATTCACTATTTGAACCTTTTGGTCCGTTCATTCGTCCATCCCTCTACACCGACGACGATCAATACTCACCTGCTCTAGTACATATGTGCCACGCGCTGCTTCGAATAGGTACAGATAACGTGAATACCCAACCCATTTTTCTTTTTTCTTGACTCCTTCCATCTTTTTATATCTATCTCTATCTGTCGCATTTATTTATATATATATATATATATATATATATATATAAACGTAATATTTTATTTAATATTTTCTTATATTTCGTTTCGACTTGTTAAGATCATTAAGCGTGAAATAATATTAAATTTAATAAATTATTTATCTAATATATTAAATGTATACCATCGAAATGGTTAAAATCTAATTCATACCTTAATAGATTTATGTACGTGTAATAATTAATTCAATCAACTTTTTTATTATTTATTAAATTATATTATTTAAAAAATTCCACGAAAACTTGATGCTTTTTTTGACAACTTGATGCAAATTTATATGAATTATGATTTCCTTTTTTTTTTTTAAATGTACGATCACGATAGAATAAACATATACATGCATTTTAAAGCTTGTAAAGCAAATGAGCGTACTCAATGAGCCAGGCACGATATGGAGGTCAAGGATTTAGGAAGTCGGTTGTGTGCTTAGATGAAAATTGCAAGGTAATTGCGAAAGAGGGATTTCTTTCGGAATTGCGGCCATCTTCTCGATCCACTTGCCATTTTAAAAAGCTTCCTTTCGTGGCTAGTGGTAAGCCTGGTTATATACATATATATATATATGTACGTACGTACGTACGTACGTACGTATGTATATATGTACGTACCCACACACATTTTCAAACATCTTTAGTTTTGCTCTCGTGTAGAAACATTCTAAGCATTTACTACGATCCCAAGGGAGACGAGAATAGAGAAAGCCGAAGTTACTTCACCAAATGACGATTACCTGCCTCAAGAGATACCTAAAACTTTGATTTACTTTTCGGTGGTCACCATTTAAAGAGAATGGTTAACCATAGTTACATCCTATTTCTCGGAACTTTAACTGTAAATAAATTGAAACATGTCGATGAAAAGTAAAAGCTTTGCTGGAAATTAAAAAAAAAAAAAAAAAAAGAAATAAAGAAGAAGAGGAAACCCGAGGACAACTTTAACAAATGACGATTAACTGAGTCTCGAAAGATTGACAAAACTTTAATTTACTTTTCCGTTACTTTTTCTTTTTTCTTTTTTTTTTTTTTTTTTTTTTTTTTTTGAAAAATCTAATTAACCACGATTACGCCAAATGTACTTGAGCTTTGACCGAAAATACTAATTGCAACATGTCAATAAATAAAAAGCGAGAGGATTTTGTTGAAGATAAAAAAAAATAAAAGACCCAGCATAACTTTGCTTAATGATGATCGATTGAGTATCAAAAGATACCTAAACTTTTACTTATTTTTTGTCTTTTATTATTTAAGAAATTTAGTCGATCGTAATTACGTTTTGTGTACTCGATCTTTAGTTGAAAAATAAATTAAAACGGATCTATACAAAATGAAAGCGCTACTGGTAACATTATAGTGTAAAGTGTCGAAGGGATAATGTAAGGTGTAAGCTTCCTTCACGGTCAATTTCCGATGAAAGAGTCTGCATGCAGATCTCGTTTCTCTAGGGACTCTCCATTTTACTACGTTTTACCGTGACTCTACGTGGTAGGTCTTACATTCGCACTCTAAGAGTAAGTGAGAAAAGAAGAGCGACAGAGAGAGAGAGAGAGAGAGAGAGAGAGAGAGAGAGAGAGAGAGAGAGAGATCAGGTCAAGGGTAAACTCAGCATCCATATACGAAGCAATTTCTTCTGATCTCTACTACGTATAACATTACAAATTTCTCAAGCTCTTCTTCCGTGTTAACTCGATATTAAAGTGTTTTTTATCGGCTAATAAATAATAGAACGAAAATAATATTTATTTTATGCGATATTATCTGACCAAGAGCATATCTGAAAATAGTAATTACAAGAAATAGAATGAATACTTTCGTGTATAATTTTACGATATTATATGCTGATATATTTTATTTGTTTTATTCCATTTTTTTTCTTCTTTTTTTTTCTTTTCTTCTTCTTCTTTTTTTTTCTTTTAAACATATTGATTTAGTTCATTATCATGGAAAGATAATATAGTATATTTGTAGTGATGAAAGTTATCTTAACATTTTATTTGGGTTGGTCGATAAGTAATGGAGGATTTTTTAATACACCTGATCTCTAAATAAATATTGTATTTATTATATTTTATTATGAAAAATGTTGACATTATTTATTGGTGAATATAATAGTAATAATAAATTGAATGCAACAGTATAATATTTTGGTAAAATATATTGAAAAATTTTTTAGGCATTTCGAGAATCTCTAAATTCGATAAAAAGAAAAGATATAATAGTATAGAATTTTAATAAAAATATTGAAAATTAATTGGGAAAATCCAATATTAATTTATGCGAATAAGATTATATTCAGTACAATACAGTAGCATATTATTTCAATAAAAGAAAAAAAAAAGAAAAAATAAAAAAAGAAAATAGAGAAAATTTCACAGAGAAATCTCAACGTTAATTATCGACTGACCTAAATATAAGAATTTCACGTTATATAAATTTTTTGTTATAGATAAAAAAAACAGAAAAATTGGGTTACAAAGTTTTAATTAAACCATCAGAGACGGGCCTTGATAAATTATTTAGAACGGATTCTATTCCATTGAGGTGAACCATTTCTTGAATAATATAACGTCTTGTATTCACTCCCTCCTCCCACCATAGGATTACATTCGCGTGTTAGGTTAATATCAATATCTATGGTGATACATGAAGCTTATATTAAATTTGGATGTAAAAGCATAAAATGTATTTATGCAATGTATACGATGCATTTATGAATATAGCGATAACGTGTCCTGGTATATAGTGATAAATAGCACATATCGTGCTCGTGAAAATTCATTTCTTATAATATATTTAATTATCAATAACATGTTATATTTTCATTAATACTCTATGAAACAAAAGAGTATAAACACAAAAAAGATAAATAATACATATACAAAAAAAAATATATATATATATATATATATATATATATATATACATGTATATGTATATATATTGATATAAAGTATCAGTAAACATGAATACATATCCATAGCATTGTATTGTACGCGCAGAAATATGTAAATTCAACGAATTTTCGATTTTATCAGATAACAATAAATTTTATTGTTCATTCCGTTATCACACATAATAGTCGTTGAGTTAGTAAATAAATGAAATGAAAGAATGAATGACATATGATGCGTTAACGTTACTCAAAACTCATAACGATACTGCATTGCAAAGGACAATTGTATAAATCAGAATACTTAGAAATTTCTTTTTAAGTAAACTCAAGACTAAAGTCGAGTTTACGATCAACAATACGTTTATGTACATACATATGTACATATGTAAGTACTTACAATATTGTCAATCGATAATACCAATTCACAGTCGATTTCTCATTCCATTAATTTCTCATTCCATCTTTTATAGGGGAAAATAAAAAAAAAGTAGGTTTCATTGTGTAATAAAAATTATTTTTTACATATTTGAAATATGAAAAAATCGATACTTTTTGTTCCGTGTATTTCGTTTTTTTTTTCTTTTTTTTTCCTTTTTTCATCATTTCATTGTTTTACTTTACTTTTTAGTTTATCTTTACTTCGTTTACTTTAATAACAGGACAAACTGAAATTCCCTCGCGAAAAATATGAAACTCTTCTTCCAAACTATATCTATAACTTCGAAACCAATGGCGAATCCAACGAAATACCTGTGGTTCTCAATTCATGTAAATATTACGTTTTTTAGTTATCTTTACTAAATTAACGAATTGAGAAACATATTTTTACGTGAAACTTCTACGTGAAAATTATCCATTCGCTATTTATTCGCAGTGAACACACACATATATACGTAAACATTTTTTATACAAAATTATACCATATATACGAGCAAGATAATTTTAGGATAATTGAATTTTATGTAAATAGATATTTCTAATATGCAGTCATATTATTTTCTGTACAAATAAAATGACATGGTAATGAACTTTTGATACATTTACGTATCGACATAAATTATCTCTGAAGCATGGTTTTCTCAAAGCAACAAAGGATAAAATAATGATAATGGAATTTCGATACATATATAAATATTTTATATATACACAATTTTATATTGTCATATTTTATATCATTTATATGTATCTTTCTTTACCCAAATAACTTAACACGAAAATAATGTATTTTTGTATTTTGTATATCTTTACTACAGGGATAGGATAATGCGCGAATAATGTATTCTTCTATTTTGTGTATGTATCTTTCTTTAAAAGGATAGGATAATATAAGAATAATATATTTTTCTATTTAGCATATGCATATTTCTCTACAGAAATAGGTTAATACTAGGATCAAATATTTTTCTATTATACATATTGTATATACGTAGTTATCTTTTTCTGCACGAATAAAGTTAATATGATTATATATATTTTTCTATTTGATATATACATTCTTCTTTCAATGAAAAACTAAAATTATTACGTATCATATATTTTTGTATTCTATATACCTAAGTATTTTTCTCTTAAGCAGAAATACAATAATATAAATTAAATAAAAAAGAAAACTACACATACACACATACACTTTTTCCTATTTAAATAAAATTGACTTTTACACAATTATTAATTGCAATAGCGTACAAACACGTTTCGTTATTCTTAACAGAAATGATTATGACATCAATAATCAGGAAGTTAACACTTAAAAGGGTCCTTGAAAATGTTTCATTATTTAACTCTCTCTCTCTCTCTCTCTCTCTCTCTCTCTCTCTCTCTCTCTCTCTCTCTCTCTCTCTCTCTCTCTCTCTCTCTCTCTCTCTGTTCTATCCATCTATGTTCGCCATTAACTACTCGAGTTAAGTCTAGCCGCAACGTGTACATATATACCTACCACTTTCGTGAACGAACGACGTCCTAACGAAATTGTAGCGGCCACGTAGAATGAATTAGAGTAGCAACCTGAGTCGTTGGACATTTAACGGAAGTTCCTTAGATGCCGTCGAGAGAACTTCACCGTCTTTTCTGCCGCTTCTGGAACTTCCGGTGTAGGACAATAAACTTGCTTTCTTCCGACGTAGTCAAAGAGTGGGAGAGAAAGGGAGGGAAAGAAAGAGATAGAGAGAGAAAGAAAGAGACAGAGAGAGAGAGAGAGAGAGAGAGAGTGTGGAAGGAACGTTCGTGTCACACGATAAAATGCAAATGACGCGGGAACGTGGCTTGCACAATAGAGACATACATAGATAGACGCTTGCTATAAACCAATACGAACGGTAGGATATTCTCCTGACTACGTACACAGTATATATACATATATATATTCGAATCGTTATGTATATACTAACAATAAGGTATACTCCCGATCGGCTCGACGAAATCAATATGAAAATATACGGACCATTTGTTCTGTATGTTTTTTCTTTCGTTAGGAATTCATATGGGAAAGTTCTTTTTTTTCTGCTTTTTCCCTTTCTTTTATCTCTTTTTTTTTTCTAATCGTTAGAAAAAATAATAAAGTAAAGATTAGGATGTATGATCTTAACATATAAGTTTCAATCGGTACGTAAGCGTAAAGGAAAAAATTGAGAAATTGTTTTTACGATGTACATATCAAGGAAATTATAGTATTTAGAAAGTGCAACGCCTATCAAGATTTTTTTCTTTTTTTTTTTTTTTTTTTTAGATGTAGAAGATCAGAATTAAATCTTTTTAATCTGTTTACGAAGTGAAAAAATTCTTAGGCTCGTAATTTTTCGATTCGACAGAAGAGAAAAACATAAATTCGTCCAAAAAGTCTCATAAACGAGTAATCGATTTTTAAAATGACCGAGTGACTTTTGTGTTATTATAATAAATATCTTATACTTTTATTTCATGTATGAAAGCTATACTATTATATATCTGTATTGCTTAAACTTGTATATACAAATTGACAATATCACTCATTCTCCATTTTATAACGAATCTGTCTAAGTCATATATCCTGCTCAAAAATGTTCTCTCAAACGTTTCAAATATTACAAAGATTCTATGTAATGATTTATAACATTTTTTATATATCGTAAATAGACGTGTTCTTTTAAATAAATATACTTCCAAATAATAAATAACTTTAGTCTATCATCGCGATATATATACATGTAGTAACTATTTTTTCCTTCTAGATCTTATTCCAAAGAAAATATATTTTAAACGTGGAACGAAAAAAAAAAAAAAAGAAAAACGAGAAATAAAGAAATAAAGAAAAGAAAAGTAGATGAAAAACGGAAACGTTCCCTTCTTTCGTTCTTCGAATAGAATCATTGTACGAATTACGTAGAAAATTGCTTTATCGTTTTCGTAAAAGAGAAAAAAATAAAAGAAATAAAGAAGGAAAGGAAAAAAGGAGGAAACAAAGAAAGAAAGAAAGAAAGAAAGAAAGAAAGAAAGATAGATAGATAGATAGATAGATAGATAGATAGATAGAAAAGATTTTCAAAGAAACACTTAAACTGTCGAGGAAAGGTTTAGAAAAAGAGAGAGAGAGAGAGAGAGAGAGAGAGAGAGAGAGAGAGAGAGAGAGAGAGAAAAGAGGAAACAAAAGAGAAAAAAGAGAATAAAAAGACAAAGATTTTTTTTTTTCTATTCGTCCTACCCTTTGACGCATTTTCTCAACTATCTTTCTATCCTCTCTATTCATCAGTTTTCACTAGCCCTCTCTTTCTATCTCTATCTCTCCCTTTTTCATCGGACTCGAAGCATCAACGAGCACGTCCTTCGTAATATTGGAAAGCATCGTGCATGACCGCCGAACGTTCACAACCTTCCTTTCCTTGCGTTTGCTAAGTGTACGTACGTATGTATATACACACACACAATATATATATATATATATATATATGCTATGTACATACTCTTACGTCATATACTTTGGTATATTAATTGAGGCTGCAATTTACGTAATAAAAGAAGCTTTCAACGTTACCTCGTAGGCGTGCTTTTAGCTAACCGAACCATCATCGAAAGCCAACGAACAAAGAGTCTCGTGTCGTAGGGCCTTGCATCATGCTAATTAATGGCTCATACTTCGCCGAGCTGAAATAACGACGTTCGAACGATATTTAACAGAACATTCGAGCTTTTGTTGTATTCCATGAAAAAAAAAAAAAAGAGAGAAGAAAAAAAAGAAAACGATAAAACCAACGAGGATTGAGAAATAAACAAAAAATAGATCGACGATCGAAAGGATATTCTTCTTTTTACTTCTTTATGTCTTTTCTTTCTTTTTTTCTCTTTTGGTTTTTTCTTTTTTTTTTTTTTTCGTTAGGAGGGGTGGGAAAATGGTCGGGAAGAATGGTCAGGGAGGATCAAGAGATTTTTTTCTTTCACGATTAAAAGAACGAGAGATCCTTCACTAGTATCCTTTAATTATCGAGATAAAAATGAATGGTAACCTTAATTCTGTAATACTCGCTCATCCTGTCGAGATTTTTACCAGTCGGTAAAATTCGCTTCAATAATTTCTTTTCTTATATGTATACGTGTGTCTTTGTAATTAATTGCAGAACACTCTGATATATATCAGACATTGAAAAAAAAAAAAAAATGCAAAAGATCATTCTATTCTTTTTCTTATTGAATTTAATCCTATGTAATAGAAATTTTGTAATACACGTACACATACACATCGACCTTAACGAATTATTGTTATTATGTCTTTTCGATGTAAAACATATATAACGTTCATTTGTGATAAATCATATACTGAAATTATATATCGTACTAATTACAATTAAAATTTAATAGACTCATACATTCTTATTGGACGAACAATAGCATTCTGATGAATTTTCATTCTAATTCGAGAGAATTAGTGTTGAAATAGATAAACTAATCGTAAGGGAATAGAATAGGAATTCTAGTCAGAGTTAGTCCATTCAATTTCCTGTTCAAGTTCAACTAAAATTAGATTATCAAATTCTGTCTCGAAATAGTTTTCAATTCTTTCTTAGTCTTCTTTCGTTCCGTTTTTCTTTCTTTTTTTATTTATTTTTTTCTTTTTTTTTTTTTTTTCTTAGAAGTAATAGAACCGTCCTCTCTAGAGATAGTGAAATAGTATCAACTGTAATTTGTTCTACTGGTGTTGTAGATAGAGAAAAACAAATTGTTGTTGTTGATGTTGTTATTGTTGTTGTTGTCGTTGTTGGTGTTGTTTCCTCGTCGGACACCGTTATTATTAACTCTCAGGATAATATTATTCTCCAAATTTTCTCCGTGCATGATATTAAACCACAGTCGACAATTATCTCGTGAGATAATTGCAAATTACCCGCGTCAGTGGACGAAAAATTAAAGCTGCCGACGATTAAAACACCGTAATTGCGAGACTCTCACTCCGATTAATTGATATATAGTATAGAGATAGAAATGAAAATTTTCAAAAAAAAAGAGAAAGAAAAAAGAACTTCAAAAAGAAAGAAAGAGAGAGAGAGAGAGAGAGAGAGAGAGAGAGAGAGAGAAAGAAATTCACCAAATTTTCGCAATTAGTTCGCAAGGTATTTCTCTATTTTGCTGCTTAATTACGTGTTAACGAGTTTCATGATATAGGATACTTAATAAAATGTAAATAAATATTCTGTATAATAATAAAAATATTACAACAAGATTTATCTATCATTGAAATAGATATTTATTTGAAATTGCAGTGATTCTTATACCAAAAAAAAAAAAAGAAAAGAAAAGTAAGAAATCTTTTTAAACTTCAAACGAGTTTAACACTATATTTACAAAAAAAAAAAAATCGGAAAACAATCTTTAATTGTTTTAAAGAATAAAACCAAAAAAAAAAGAGAATAAATAAAATGAGTGCACCTTCATGAAAGTTTTTCGAAAGCTTGAGAAGATTATATCTTATATGCACATCGATCAGGTACGTCGAAGGTTCGAGCGTACCACGGACACCTTTTAGAAGAAGCTTGACAACTTTTCTTTCCTTCCTCTTTTTTCGTTTCGAAAAAGAGGAAAAAGTTAAAGGGAGAAGGAAAAATGCAGTAACCTGGCCGGAGAGAACTATCGAGCGGCTGTAGTATTTCACGCCCACTCGTCCGTTCTCTCGTTTTCTCGTTCAGTCGTTCACTTCGCGCATCGAAATTGCAGGCCAGTTCTCTCTCGAAACTTTCGAGATTAATGCGACGGAATAGTTCTGCGATCCAGCCATTTCAAACTTTTCATCGGTTTCTTCTACAAAGTTTTTCGACGATTAAAAATCTCTCGGTTTCTTCGTATATCGTTATTGTTCAGAATGTAGATATAGTAAACGATCTGATATCCTCTAATCATCCTACTATCTAATCTTCTATTTCCTTCTGATTATCTGTAATTTCGAATATCTTCCAAGAATATTCTTTTTAAATATATATATTTAAATATAATGTAGAAATAAACTGGAATATTTTTCAAGTGGATTCTTGTCAAAGAAAAACAAAGCAGATTAAATAAAAAACAAATTAACACGACGAACTCAAATTCAAGGGTTATTAATTTTGAGGACATCGTTCTTATGAGTAATCATGAATCATCTTAAGAATCAAGTGGCGATAAGATATTGTTTATCTTAAAGAAAGAAAAAAAAATAATAGAAGGAAAGAACAAAATCTATACCTGGTGATCGGATGTTTCGAGATTATCGATAAAATCATTTTTGAAGCTTTCGAGATTCGATGGAAGATGAAAGAAAGAAAACAGAGGAGCGTAGAAAAATCTTTTTCAATATAACGATGGCAGATAGATCCTCTTTTAGATCTTTCGTGAAACATAATAGATGTTTTCAAAGAACGAAGTCATTTGAAGCAACTCGTTTTCCATAACGGAACACAGCAAAGTTTACGATGGAACGTGAATTCCGTTAGTACGTAAGTTGCTTGGAAATGCATTTTTAATGCAAGCTCAGCCTGGTTCCTTGGCTTTTGCATTCAAATCGATTCGATGGAAGAGTTACAAATATGCAACGAAGCTGACAGAAGTTTTAGTTAAAGTTTGAAGATGAGTTTAACGATAAAAAACAAAAGAAAAAAGAAAAAAGACAATATCCGTTCGATACTGATAATTAACAATATTCTAAAATGATAATTACCAACTTCAAGTTTATTAACTCATTACATGTATATACGTATAGATGTTCATTACTCGATAAAGATAAATAAACACTTTTTTGTTGCGATAATCAAACAGAAAAATCATTAAATCATATTCGATGTAGATAATAATAATCGACATCTGTATCAACAATCAAACATTTTCTCTCTTTTAAAAATTAGAATAATTTTAATTAATATTATTCATCCACACACATACCCACGCACGCGTACACGTAAGCAAACAAATATGACAGAAATTAAACAACAAATTCGATAATATATGAAAATGAATGGTAAAGCGTTTTAGGAAACATACACACACACACACACACACACAAACACATGACTAGTACGAATTCCATAAATTTTCAACTGGAAATAGGAAAGCTCGAAATTGCAGATATGAACTCGTTTGAGAACACCTTTGCTCATAACCACGAATTACCGAAGATGGAAACGTGTGGTTATGAAACTGGGAAGTGCATTTTCTCATTGACTTCAATCTAGTTGCTTAGTAATCTTTAGCTTTTCATAACGAATTGCATCGCATATATTATCAATTGATAGTGACTCAAAGAAACAGATTTATATCATATGTATAAAAAATTACATCTGTTATAATATTTTGAAATAACAAATTTGAATAAGCAATTTTTGATGATTTTTTTCTTCTGGATTATCATTATTATACTTGAATGAGATTAGAGATACTATATAGTTTACCATCATGCAATCTAATGGAATCTTGTGAAACGTAAGAGTGAAAGAGTGAAATGAAAATTGTACGTAGGCTTGAACGAAGCTACCTGTTGAGCTATTCGTTCACAAGCAAGCAGGCCTCTGAAGAGGCCGGAGTCAGTCAAAGTCTGCCTTAAGCGGCAAGAATATCGTAAAGTGCTCGATATTTTTCTAAGACAAACTTTCTCCTAACTCCGTAGGATATTGAAAAAGAATTCCCAATTCGAGAAAGAGCCGTTACGTTTCTATCGAATTGATACTTCAACTTTATTCGTTTTTCGGCTTTACGTCTTTCTTCTTTCAATTTGTCGAATAAGTTCAGAATTTCTTCTGTTCTTTCTTTTTTTTTTTTCTTTTTCTATTCGATAAAACATTCTAAAAAAAAATTCTATTCCAAAAATATCTCGTTTATTTTACGCACTTTATATCCATACTAATCGTAAGTTATACTTAGAAAGAAAGTAAATTAGACAATTATACAAATTGATATAACATAATTAATTTCTCTTCGATTATTTTACTATAACTTATATCTGAAATAAGATTTAAAAAGAAAATAATGAATAAATAACGTATATATATAAAATTTTTAATTTACAATGAGAAGGTTTTCATACTCATTGGCTCATATACATATTACAAGTGTGTTACTTGAAAGTTAGATTAATGAGGATTAAAGAAACACTTATAAGATAAAAACAATCTGGTCATCAATTCAAAGATTATTTAAGATACCTTGAAGTTAAATTTGATAACTGATTTTTCATGATATAATCGTGTTAATTATAAAACGAATTTAACGTTGGATGAATTTAAATGGAAGTATGAAAGGATAAAAAAAAAATATTTTTATACATTTATTTCGTCTCTTTAAAGTTTCGAATAGTGTCATGTATATATCGATCTCATCGATCGATAACGAAGAACAAAGTGAACAGGAACAGAGCGTTGAGTGATCCCTCTAGTTACAGTCTCGACACGTAACAGCTTTGATCCGACGCATCGAACTGCGAGACTTCGTTAAAATAGATATTACTTTGTCAAAGATTATGTGTTAGGTGATAGCTGAAAGACACTTCTATTTTTTATAATATCGGAAAGAAACTTGATTGTTGGTATCGTTAATCTTCAATAATGTCATGTAACTTTTAAATCACACGCTTATACAATATATACATCTGTCATATTTTATTCAAGCTTCGTTTCTTTCTTTCGTCATAAAATCAATTGCTATTTTATATCTGAAGGGTAATTAAATATAAATTACATTACCATACAGTTTAAAATAATAGTAACATAAGTAGTTAAAAAAATAGTAAACGTAATAATAATAATAATAATAATAATTAATTGTAGTTTACTATAGTAAAACGTGATAATACTTATAATATAGCATATAAGTATAACTATAATTAATAAAAATGCTACGAAAATTTCACGATATATAATTCATTTATTTTTTCTTAGACAAGAGAAAAAAAATGAATTCGTAAAGGACCAACGTATTAATTTCATCGTATTATTTCGCCAATAAGTAATTCATCGTTGGACATAAAGCTCGTGAAACGTTTTCAAACGTTTAATTACATAGATTTTTTTGTCTTCTTTTTTTTTTCTTTAGAAAAAGGGTAAACAGAAAAACTTGAAAAGATCGTGCGTCAATATGTTTTACACAAGAGATAATATTATACGTTCCGATCGTATCACAGGTTCACGTGTGAAAGGCAAAGATAAATTTTTTGAAAAATAAAAATCTCTCTGGCACTCGTACAATTTTCACTTTGGATTACGATTCATCGTGCAACCGTAGAGAGAGAACTGAATATTCATTTCATTTTAGCCGATTTCATTTTTCCTAGGAAACGCATTTCACCGTGCCTCAAAAAATTCCTGCGCTAAATTTACCATTCGATAGAATTTTCTACATGATTAAATACGTACGATTAGTATTTGTTCAATTATCTTAAGTTTTTCTCGATAATTAACAAGAAAATGAAAGAAGAAAAAAAAAGGAAAAGAGAAAAAAAGAAGAAAAAAAGAAACTACAGAAAATATTTGCATTCTTCCGAATAATTAAATTATTGATATTTATAATACATGTAGATACATGTAAATAAAAAATAATTGTTCGAACAAATAAATAAATCGATTCTATTCGCTCGATTAATTCGTACGACTCACTGCTTAATTTATCACAATCGACAAGCTATAGGCGTACCAATGAGGATATATCATCTGCGAGATCGCAAACCTTCGTAAATTCGGGGACGCTTGATGTGGAATTTAATCGGTGACAATGACGGTGCAATTAGTACGATTGGAATCGTCAATGGAAGAATATCGTTCGGGGTTTAACTCGTGTGGTGGATTAGGCTTTGGAATAATAAGTAATCACATTGATAATGGCATTTTAGATAATATATATATATATATATATATGTATATTAAATTATTACATTTATATAAATAATAATTTATAATTATTATGAATACAGGACACACATCTATTATATTATATTTATTTTCGATAAGGAAAATAAAAAAAAAAGGTTGTAAAATTAAAAGAAAAAATGTATGAAGTCGAATTGAAAAATGAATTTGGAAGTGTAATATGATTGTTCGATAAAAGTTTATTTAAACAATATTTATTTCATTTAATCGAGGAGAAAAAAAAAGGAAGAAAAAAGAGGAGATTGAAATATGAATTTGGAAGTAATGATGATTTTGTGAAGTTTATAAAATCTTTTTGTCAAATAATCGTTTCCTCGTGGCGGACATTAACGTTTGTTTCTAAGAGAGGAACGACCAGTTAAGTCACTGCGCATCCTTCCTCTTGTAATCGAATCACCGACATCATTTCTCCTTCCATCCTCGCGAGAGTTCCTACGCCGAAATTCCGAATCCGTTTTATCGATCGTCGTCCTCGTCCTCGTCGTCGTCGTTGTAGCCATCGTCGTTGTCGTCGTTGTAGTCGTCGTTGTCGTTGTCGTTGTCGTTGTCGTTGTCGCTGTCGTTGTCGTCGTTGTCATTGTCGTTGAGGTTGGCTCTTGAACGATTTTTTTTTGGATTTTCTCGATGGAGCGAACTTCCTCTTTCGACATGGACAAAGCGACACGAATGATCTCTATCATTTTCTCTGGGTCCTCCGTTATTTCCTCTTCAACTACTTTTCCTTCCTCTTTTCTCTTCTTTTTTCGAAGCATCTGACCGGATTCATCGATCGACTCGGGCCCCACCTTTAACTCCATTTTATCGACCTCTTTCAGCATATAGCGACCATCCATCTGAAAGTCTTCATTATCAAAAGTACATTTCTTTGACGATTCCTTTACGTTATCCTTTCCACTCTTCTTCCTTTTCATTTCCACTTTGTTATGCTTAGACTTTTTATCGATAACATAGGTAGCATTGGTTAGCTCACTCTTCAAGGATGTCGTACTATTCGTCAGTCTTATCCCAGCAATCGAAGTATTTTCAAGATCCGATCGATCGTTCTTCCCGCTTCGAAATGTCGTGGATGTAGAACTTGCGATTATTTTCTCGCTTTCTTCTTGTTCTTGTTGTTCTTGTTCTTGTTCTTCTTCCTCTTCTTCCTCTTCTTCTTCTTCTTCTTCCTCTTCTTCTTCCTCTTCTCCTTCCTCTTCTTCTTCTTCCAATTTTCGAAATGAGGAACATAAAGAAAACGTCTCATTTTCCACCGTTAAACTGTCTCTAGATATTTCTTCTTCCTCTTCGTCCTCTTCATCCTCTTCTTGCTCTTCTTCTTCTCCCTTCTCCTCCTCCTCCTCCTGCACCTCCGAACCAAAGGTAATTCTTCTTAAGAGACGTGTCAAATCGGTGATAAGATTTTGAATGTAAGAGAGCGTCGGCGTGTCACCCTCCTCCTCGCTGATCCTAGCGCAAATCCTCAATTCCTCCAAGGCCTCAGCAAATCTACCAAGTTTCACCAAGGTCTGAGCTTTAAGGAGTTTACCGTGAAGGATCCATTTATTCGAGCCGATATCTTCAGCGATTTCCAAGGTTTGGTTGCCCATATTAAAAGCTTTCACAAATTTTCCAGTTTCCAAATAACATCGGCCAATCTCATGATGAATCCAAGCACGTAAAATCGGTTCCTTCAGATTTTTCGATAAATGTTCCCAGGCACGAGCTGCGGCTTCCAAATGATCGAAACTTAAATGTACCTTGCCCAAGGTTAAAAGCGATTGCGAAATTAAAACCGAATCGTTACTTATTTTCGCTAGGTATACCATTTTAGCGACATTGTTCACAGCTCTGTCGTGTCTACCAAGCATTACGTGGGTCAAGGCCAAGTAACGATGAGCTTCAACTTCGTATTTTTTAGGCTCTCCAATTCCTGAAGAAACTGCCAATAATTCTTTCGCGTATTGAAAAGATGCTTTCACGTTGCCTGAATGAAATGCCATTTCTAATTTCTTCAATGTCGTATCAGCTACGTTCCTCAATCGATTTAGCATAGCGTTTGATCGCGTTAGATGTAACTTTGAGAAACTCGATGTCGTTGATGATCTATTCCAAAGATTTTTGTGCTCGTCGAAGTAACTAAATAGAAAGGATAATCTTCTGATTTATTTAAAATCCTTTCGTAAGAATTGTACTTTATCGTATTTTTATATGTACAACTATACAGATACACGAGCAAAGTTTATAACTTATAGCAATGAAATATTAACGCGTTTACTGTCAATCCATCGTTGCATAGATTATTATGTACCATCTGATACCTTCGATAAATATCTTAAAAAGAATATTCACAAAGGATATTTACTGTTATGTTCGACATGAATCTCATTATCCTCGATACTTCTTAGAAAATTTATGAGATTTAAGAGATTGAAAAAATACGAAAGTAGTCAACTTTAAAATTAATTTTCTATTCTCTTCTTATTCTTTTTGTTTTTTTTTTTTTTTTTTTTTAATAAGTTTTCATTCTATTATTATAAAGTTCGTTTATTCTTTGCGATAAATATAGTCAGTTTCATAAAAATTATTCATTAGTGATTCTCATGACAGTAAACGCGTCCATATAAAAACTTTTTATTGCTTGAAAGGAGTAATAAAAGATGAACAATAAGAAAAAACATTTTAATATTTCATATTTATAATAAACAACATCTTATCAATGTTTTTTACTGATTATTAATATTATTTCTTTACTAATACCGATTAGTAATTTATAGTAATTTATAGTAAATCACGTACTACATATTACTATATCTTGAAAAATATATTTCACAAAATTGTCTTTGCTTACTCGCCAATGTTCTTTCACTTCTCTTTTTCTTTTACTTTTTATTTCGATATATTAAATATTGAAAATTCTCGTATTATTTATTTTTTTATTTTAAATATTTGTCTCCATTTGTGATAAGCATAAGAGAGAATATTAAACGAGATAGTTACGTTGATGAATACGCAGAAAGGCAAAGCTTGCAGATATTACCTAAGGACTTCGTTCACGGACGAGAAATCTGGAGATTCTCTAAGTACATTAGCAGCTTTAATGGCAGCCACTTCAGGGCAAAGTGCGATCGTCAGTTCTGATTCAGGTTTCGTTTTTGACAGGAACTTTCTCAAACGTTTCGGTGGATTTTGCCATGAGCTTATCATAGTTGCCGTTCGTCTTGCCGCTGTACTGTGACTACTATCGTGAGGGCAAACTTTTGCGGCTCTATGGTACAACACTAATGCAGTCTCATAATCTCCTCTGTAATTATAATCATCAATTATTTCATTAATTTGATTTTTAAATCGTTTCAATATGTTGTTCGCACAACATTAATTCATTTGCTTTATCTGATAACATTTCATTATATCATTTAAAACACCGATGAGATACGGGTATCATTACGAACATTTCCATGAAAGGTAACATCGATTAATTGAAATGTTTTTTTATTGGAATGGAAAATATCTATTACACGAGTGTGATGTAATATCCCATACGGTGTAACAGTATGCCGCGAGCTAAAAAAAATAAAGTTAGAGGAACATCGCTCTAAATAGGATAAAAATCAAATTATTATTATCATGCGTATAACTTTGACAAAATATTTACTTGGTATTTTCATCCTACACTGTCATGTACTTTTCCTTTTTTTTTTTTTTTTAACTTTGATATATCGACACAACATAATATAACTTTTAAAAATACGATAAGCATTATTACATACTTTTGATATAATTGATCAGCTTCGTAATGCAATGCCTGAGCAAATCGTCGATCGTTTCCTATTGAATTCGTAGCTGTAGAATTTGTTTTTTTCATATTACGTGCACGATTAACTGCACGTTCGACCGCCTTTCTTGTTTCCTCGATGTTACCAAATTCGTCTTTAATCTCATTGTTAGTCAGTATAGTTGCGGATCTCGCTTTCGAGTCACTTCGTATCAACGTCGACGTCATCTTAAATTTCCGTTATCACGTTGAGAGAAAGAGAACTTTCATGCTAGATACAAGTTAGAAGTGAAGATTAACAAGCTTAAACCTTAGACACAACCTAGAAACGTTTTCGTCATCGATAAAATAATCTTAAACGTTAGAGAAAGTCTTTTGTTTAATCCGTTTATTAGCAGGAAAATTTTTCAATTGGCGAATGAATTACGTATGTTAATCTACAAAATCTATTTCGATTAAATGAATTATAAAATGAAGAATTTTAATGTCCACCTACGTCGAACTTCGTAATTCGACATATTTTAAGGTAATCCTTTATAATAATGTTTTTATTATGCAATATCATATTTTCATTAGAATAAGTTATGTTTAATGAGCAACGCAAATGATTTATTTATTATTTAACTCATTCTTTCGATTAATAGATTAATAAAAAAAAATCATTTTCTCTTGATAGGCACTTTTCTCACAGACACTTTATTTACAAATATATATATATATATATATATATATATATATATATATATCATGTGACCTTTACAGAATAAAGTCAGACTATATATATATAAGTGTATGTATGTATATATATATATATATACACACACGCGCGCACGTGACACACGCACAAACAAACACACATATATATACCTATACATATATGAGAAACTCGAAGAATCAGAACAGTTGAAAGCAAACAAGCGAACAATAGGAGAGTTTCGTATAGATACATAGCACCAAAATCCAATTTTAGTATATCACAGTGTATATATCTCTTGCCAAGTGATGCCGAGGCTCATTCGTAATTTTCTAAATCGATGAAACCAGGTCTCTTCTTCACCGGAGCGTATTGAGCAAGCAAAGCTTGCTTCGCTTTCTTTTCAGGATCCTTCGGAGGACACGGCAATATCGTATTCCGTCTACAGGGTAACTTGAACTTACGGTCGATTGGCTTACAACCAGGCATTACAGAAAGCCTCCGTTTCGCTGGTACTACTTCCATACTACGAAAAAGAAAATCCACGTCGTTCTTCAATTCCTCTGGCATCAATTCGAGTATAAGCCGTTGTCTAGTGGCTATACCATCCGTGGTTATCATCAATCTTTCAAAATCGACCTCGTCGATAATATTAAGAGCACGATAGTAAAAATCTACCTATTGATTTAAAAACTTTTCATTAACAATGTACAATTACGTACTTAACACTTATCAAATGAAAAAGATTCAAAGGAGAAAAATAATGTTAATACGTATGTATACGTATATTACCAGATAATCGATGCCAAGCTTTTTAGCACTGGCTATCGCCATAGCAGCAGCCTCCTTCGCTTCGTTTCGATTGTTTTGACAGATCTCGATTAACATCGTCATATGAGTGGCATTTAATATCCATTGTTCGCTCTTAGCTTCGACAGCAGAGTCACGTGCCTTCTTAGCGTAATATCGTGCAAGATCGAAACGAAAAATCTCGATGAGAAATTTAGAAAAATCATGAAATAGCCAAGTTAATTCCAAGGGTTCCGACGCTACAGACAATCGTCGACGAAACGTTTTAAGAGAATGTTTCTGTGTACAAATCTTGACCCAGGCTACTTCTCTTTCACGTGGTAATTTTGTTGTGCCTACTCGTAAATGACGCTTCAGATATCTCAACTTCGTTTCCTCGTCATTTAGACGCATCAAATCTCTAGTTTCAATATATGCCCACGCTATCATTTTATAAAGAGTATTCAGACATTTCTGCTTTAACGGGAACATGTTGCTCGAGTAGGAATCGAATTTGTCTTTTATACGTTCGACGTATCTAAAATAGCGTAGGAGGAAGTTGATCAATGAGGAAAAATATGTGATAAAAGTAATTTTATTTTAATTGTACTCCTTGGAGAATACCGTATAACACGGGAAATAAGTTTACTGTCTATAAGAGGTACATAAGTTAGACAGATATGGATTATAGATATATAATATATAGATTCAAAATTTTATATATATATATATATATATATATATATATTATAAAAGTTGTAACTTTATTATAAATAATTTCTAATTTCTAGTTATTCTTAAACTTTTTCTTTATAACCCGAATTTATGATCGAAAAAAAAGAAGTTAATTTTTTTCTAATATTGAAATTATTAGAAGATTAAACAATTGTAAATTATATATTAATGATTTTTTCTTTTCTCCTTTTTTCTTTTTAAATACTTGACTCCAATCTTTTCGATATGATCGAAAAGTTAGTCGATAGTCATCAAATATATATTTACTGCGTATCTTGTTATACGAACCCTTTTTTACTGTGTTATATGAACCCTTTTTTACTACATTGTAGGAATACAATTCACACTTTTGGTGTCATGTTATATGAATCTATATTATACGAAACCGTGTTATACGGGGATCTATTGTATTTCATTGAGTATTTCTCAATTGTTCTGGAACAATATGCAAGATGTTCCATCAAACTTAATCATTTGAATTCTTATCGATCATGTCTGACGTAACACTGCATCTTTATCGTATCGGTCGTGTCTCACGTAGAAAGTGACAAGACTGAACAAATAAAATCATACTGATTACCAGATGTGTACGTACTTGCTTTAAAGTTTCAATAGTCAATCAAGAGATAGCAATATGTGGAATAATAATTTAAATAATATTTTACTCCTCCAAAAAAGAAATAAATAATGTACCTGAATATATATATATATACATAATTAAAAAAATAAACGATAGTTCGAATGATTTCTTTTTTGGAATAAAATAAGATTAAGTATAAAAAAAAAATATACTGAAGAAATTGAAAAACGAATTTGGAGAGTTCTTAAAAAATTGAAAGAATAGAATTTTAGACGAAACGTAATTAATAACAAAATTATATATAATTTTTGTCCAAATATGATCTTTAATGAACCGTGTTTTATAACAAAAAATAAAATATACGAAATAAAAAAAAATGTAATCTTAAAAATAAAAAGAAAAAAATATATATATACATATATAATTTTGAAAAATATCTAATTTTTAAAAAGAAATTAAAATTTTGTTAAAACAGTTATACCTGAAAAATAGAGTATAATCTCTTTGCATTCTCATGGCATGTAAGGTTCGTAATAAAAAATCTGCAAGTATGATGATATTATATCTCTTTATTCTCTTCTCATTTTTAATCATCATTTTGTGACCAATCGTTCTTGCGTTTCTAGCGAAGAACATTAAGTATATTGGCGAAGTCATTCGCGTGATATTCAGACCTAACTTCGTCCTTTGTAAGCTTTCTTGTATCAAAAGTTGCAAGGTCCTCGACGAATCTTTGTTTGGTGATTCTAAAGTTTGGTTGTCTTCGAGCAATCCTTCACGAAACTCTTTGTCAATAGCTACACGATTTAAATAAATCTTGTATAGCATATTTTGTATCTTTGTCTTGTACATTTCTTCTTTAGCAACTGGATCGTTCACCTTGAACTTTGATTGATCCTCATCAATTCCTAATCATCGTCGATAAATCGATTATTTATAGTCCATCAACTTGATTTCTTGCTTATTCATTTTTTGTACGCTTAATATTATCATATCGAGATTTTGATCTTTTATTTCTTTGCATTGTATATCGAAATTTTTTATATTTTATATGTGAATAAACAATATTATATTATATATTATATATATATATATTTATATACATAATATATATGTAGTATTTGTTTTGCCATAGTAAATCTATAGTAATCTAATCGAAATTAGTGAATTTCTGTAGTAATGTTGAAATTTTCAATAAAATAGATTAAACCTGTTGTGTGAAATATTAATATTTTTCATTGAAAATTTCTGCATCATTTATTACCCAGACGCAACCCAATAATTATATAACTAATTTAATAACTACATAATATCTTTGACCTTTTATTTAAAAAAAAAAAGAAAAAGAAAAAACGGAAATATGAACAACGAAAAGATTCAAATGATGACTTGAATTGGTAAAATCGAATATGTAAATTTAGAATTCAGATTAAAGTCTTTCATTCTTATAGCTCCTCTTACCTTCGAATTCGTCTGATTCCAGTGTAAGACTCTCGATCAATACTTCGCGATACTCTTGCAACTTTTTGATCCACGGTAAAAGACGTTTCAGAGCGTCTGGTACAGTGTTCCGACCGACACAAGTTTCTATTGCTTCATTGGCTTGATAGATGCACAATTCGAAGGGCATCCTACGTTGTCGGAAACCATTGTAAGCATGAATCAAACTATAGCAAAATTCGCCTATTTGATAAAGCGTACCCACTCTCATTTCTTGTACCTTATAATTATTAGGATCTGCAAAGTATTCATAATAAGCAAGTAATTTTTTTCTCATAATTATTATTACTACCAATATTATATGTTTCTCATATCTAGATATATAATTTCTATGTATATGTATATATTTATATATTTTTTTTTATTCATAATTATAATTTTATATATAAATATATTCCTTATAGATATATATGTATGTGCATTATACCTAATTCCATGCATTTCTCAGCAGTATCAACAGCGATACTGTATCTGCAAAAATTGAACTGAGCTTTACAAAGACCAAGAAGCAACCTTACATCTTTATCATCGACAGCCGATTTTATTGCTTTTTGAAAATAAGTTATGGCCTTATCATATTTCTCTATCGTAGTAAAACGACGAGCCCATTCTCGATAAAGAATCTTCTCCCGAAATATTTCAGGCTGGCTATCCTTTTTCTCTTTGCGCATACCCATAGATCGCGCCATTTTCTAAAACATTTAAAAACACATTGGTATCTGTACTACAAAGAATTTCTTTGATCATTAAAACATAACCGAAACTACTAACCTATTTTTTAACTGTATTCCAAAAAGAAACAAAAAGAGAAACAGAGAGAGAGAGAGAGAGAGAGAGAGAGACAAAGAGAAACAGAGACAAAAAGAGAAAAAAGAGAAAGAAAGAGAGTTCAATAAAAGTAAAATTTTACTGATCAATTTTAATGTTAACAATTTTTTTATCTATATGTATATATATATATATATATCTCCTTTTTTATTATTTACATTTTTCTAAAATTACTGTAATTTTGTTCATTAACCCATGTGACGTCGTCTGAAGGTCAATAATAAGTGACAGATAGCTCTAATCGATTCGAAACGAACGCATGTATCGTTCAAACGATATATATGTGTGTGCATGTGTATGTATGTATGTATGTATGTATTTATGTATATAAACGATTTCTATTCGACATTTCATTTCAATTCTAAAATTATATAAATGTCTTGGAAATTTCGAAACGTAGAGAAATCTGAAAGATAAAGGCTGTATATAGATATATCGCTTTTATTATTCGAACCAAAAATAATCCTTCGCAATACGTGGCAATTAATACCACAAAGGGGTAGTCCGCGAAACGCGGGAATACTTTTCAAAATGAAATCGGATTAAATCTCTGAGGAGCGAAGAGGCGTGGGTGAGGTAGGAGGGAGCTTTTAAAGTGAATTTGAACTTTGTTAAGCAGTCCTTACATTTCAAGTATTCCATGATATTTCGCACTGGAAATAGATGCTTTCAAAGGTCATTCATATAATTTACTTTTTCTTGTTTCCTTTTTTTCCTTCTTTTTTATTTCTCGTTTCATTTATATCCACATGAATGAAAGAACATATCTTCCATATAAAAGCATTCGTCCTTCGTATTCAAGATTTAGATCATTTTTACATTGACTACTTTGAAGGATACGTTCATCAGGAGTTACATTCATTATTCGCGTTTTAAAAGAAAGAGAGAGAAAGAGAGAGAGATAGAATTAAAGAAAAGAAAAGAAAAAAAAAAACATTTTCGGTATTAAAAATAGATTCTGTATGCTATATTCTTTTTGTTACAGCAAAAGAAACATAGTAATATTTTCTGCGATAAACTTGAAGGAGTTACTCAAAGTGGAATCATCGAGATGCGGTGATGGCTCTACTTTACAGATTCGTGCAACTGCCAGATCGCAGCGGCACACGGGTTTTTTCATTTGTCGTCACCCGAAGTGTCGTACGCGATCCAGAAAGAGACGTTACCAGCAAGGAACTCGTTTGTGGTTTCCAAAGATGGGCAGTAGCCTTTTCACGGGGAGACAAGGTAAATACATATGATCAGTATATTAAATGTTACATTTGAAACAAAATTCTATAGAGATAATATATAATTTAATAAAATAATAATTGATTAATGGTGTGATGATAATGAGAAATATGTTCATATATGAAATAAGTTCAAAATATGAATATAAAAAATATGTCCAAAATACGAAAGCAAGTTTTCAAATTCCTTTCGTAACACCGTATAGAGTCGCGACACTGCGTCGTAGAATGTGCAATGACCTGCAAAAATTTTGCTTATCTTTATATTCTTCGTCGAGTATCTACCTACTTGCAAATTAATTACTCTTTTATCACTTCCCTTATTAAATATAAAAATTTATATTCCCTATTACCATATTTGGATATTGTTTTATTCACCAATACACTCTCACAAGTTTGCGTCATAACATTCTTTACTTCCAGTGTAACATTTTCTTATTCTAAAACATATTCTAGATAAATTCGATCGGACAGACAATTTGTAATCATCCTCAAAAACATATACTATACAAATTTGATCGGACAAATAATTTCTAACTTGTTCTCTTGTCTCAGGTATTAGGCGTATATCTGGTATGGCGAGGTGCATCACGAAATCTTCGAGTTTACGTCGACTTTACGTTCACGCTGTTGAACCGAGAACACTTTTCGATGAACGAGGGTTTCTCAGGGAAACGAGTTAAATTCACGTACGAATTACCAGCTCAGGGAAATCGCAACTATATACCAGTATCAGACCTTTACACTCGCAACTTTGCTGACACGAATGGCGAATTTCAGTTGGAATTGTCAATGGCGAATGTACGTACGGTATACATGACAGAAGTTAGAATGCCAACCGGGGTCTTCTCGACGGGTCAACCAAAGTCGAATAAACTTGAGACCGATTGCTTTACATTTGGTGGTTTTGATTGGAGCGTCGTTATCTATCCTTATGGGAATAAAGAAGCAGAGGGTTGCCGGGGTCAAGAAAATCGCGTGAGCGTTTATTTGATGAGACTCACGGGATTCGATCATCGGTGCAGAGTAAGATACAGCGTGGCATTGGGCGAAGGTGATCGTAGAATCGACTCTGGCCAAATAGAAGATCTCTCAAATGCTGAAGGTTACGGTTTTGGATGGCATCCAAGAGTTAGATGGTCAGAAATCGCTCATAAAGGTGTTCTTCGAGTCTCTCTTGAAATGGTCGAAGCAAGAACGATCTGCGAGGTAGCTGTACAAGCTCTTGGTCCACCTGCTTTGTCTCCTACTCCTTGCTACGATCGTGACAAGCAAGCTTGGGTCGTACGAGCTGATCTTCATTCGGAAACGGTTAGACTCCACCTGATCTATAAAGATATCAATCATGTACCACGAAATCATCTGAGGTAAATTTGATTTCATACGTTTCTATTTATGTATCAAGCAAAAGGTTCTCGTTTATTTTTTAACTTATCAAAACATACGTTCTCCTATTTTTCCAGATACGTAAATTGGTCAGCTTATTTATTAAGAGGCGAGGAACCTGATACGGTTGCGATCGGTCTACCAGGTGCACCCTTCAGCCGTTATTACGCTCAAGAATCCGTTGACGAAGGTATCATTATGGAAACGAATTTAGACACGAACGAGATCAAGGACAATCACTGTCCATTCCTTACGGATAAGAAACAATTAAAGATTAGATTGGAATGGAACGAGAGCCACTTGCTCTTCCAAGCGACTTATCACAAATACGACGACGTCTGCCGTATTCACAATCAACAAATGAGACGCGAGATAGCATCTCTACAAGCTGAAAACTATAGCCTCGAGAGACAACTCTTTAGCTATCAGAAGAGTCTCGCTTTTGCACAAGCTCAACAACAACAACATCAACAACAACAACAACAACAACAACAACAGCAACAACATCAACAACAACAGCAACAACAGAGTCAAACACGGCATACCAGCCATCAAGCTCATCTCGAGAGATCAACATCCACTGATACCGAATACGCCTGACAAGTGGATCTCGCTAATGAAACGGCGAGTGGTGGCTGTAGACGTCAGTTGCCGGTCATTCAAGAAAATGATCGCCGGGTTCATCAGAATCTTGTACGAATGATGGATCGTCGATTGAGTAACGTCCAATTGCAGCAACATCTTTACGAGGTTGAACATCAGTCTCAGTTAAGGAATAACAGCGAATCGCCAAGGCAGAGCGTCGATCGTACCGATGAACACCGACGTAGTATCGTTCAACAGCCAAAGAGATCGAGCATCGGTCGTTCGGACAGTACATCCGATCGTGGAACCGATCTTTATCAAGCTTATTATTTGGGTTACGTCGGACAAACAGCTCATAAGCGACGTAGGACCACTTTGTGGGAAACTCTTACTGGATTAGTTTGTTCCTTGGGTGCTTTGGCCACTAGAGCTGCAAAGATGGCCGCTAGACGTGGAGATCCTCTTTGAAAAAAGCAATGAGATATTTTCGAGTCGTCTGCGTATACATATATATATATATATATATATATATATATATATATATATATACGATATGAAAACGATCGAATGAACTCGTATCGATCTTGAATAAGAGTTCAAGAGTTATCGGAAGAGAAAGTTAAAGATTCACGAGAATTTATGATTATATGAGATAAAGATCGGACGATCGAATTGTATGTTCGGAGTTACACAATGTGAAACACGTAGTAGAATTAAAGGAAAAAAAAAAAAAAAAAAGAGAAAAAAAAGAAAACAAAAAGAGGGAAACGCGCCAGCAGCAGCAGCAGCAGCAGCATCAAAACGTAGAACAAAGTAAAAGCGCCTCCCCGTGTTTACACGCTACATATACACAAGATACAACTCTATCTACTTGTCAATTTACTAAAGATGAAAAAAAAGTAACCTATTTTCCTCTAAAGACTTTTTTCACCTATTGTGTATGTATGTACGTACGTATGTCGCTGTGCGAGGACAACAAAAGAACACAATTGTCAAAGTAATATTATATTATATGAAACACTTATTAGTACATACATACGTTGTACTTATATATATCGTTGTATACGTTTGGAATGGATTAAATGCTAAAAAGAGAACAGTATCAAATGTACGATCATAGGGGAAAAAACGAAGAATGTCGAATTATAAGGAAATAAGAAAATAATAAATACAGAAAATTGAACTTTCGATCAGGGTAAACGAGAAGGATCATCAAAAACGTACGCCATCAAAATTATAATTCCAATGCGATCCGTTTATTATTATTATTATTATTATTTATTATTATTATTATTATTATTATTATTATTATTATTATTATTATTATTATTATTATTATTATTACTATTATTATTAATATTATTATTGTTATTAATCGACATTGGTTCTGAAAAGTAGTTGCACATATGTATGAAACACACACAACAGGATAACATGTTATCACACATGTTTCTTTTCGACGAAAAAATAAAAAAATGGAAAAAGAGATTTCGAGATAATCGATCTCATGGCCATTAACCTATCGTACGCGATCGAAGTATTTAAATGGAACAAAAAAAAAAGAAAAAAAGAAGAAAAAACGAAAAAAAAAGAAAGAAAAAAACAGAGAAAAAAAACTGAAAAAAAAACAAAATAAAAGAGAAAAGAAGAAAAAATACGAAGAACTTATTTTTCGAAAGCTCGCACATTTCTCTATCGCGTGACCATGCGTAAAAGAAAGAAAGAAAGAAAAAAAATAAGGAAGAAAGAAAGAAAAAAAGAAAGAACAATTTCAACGAGATTATTATTAAATGCTATCCTTGTGTCTTGTGTCGCATGTTCGTTACCTAATTTTGCTATATGTCACCTTCTAACCCAATCTCAACCACCCTCCCTCACTCCCATGAGTATATTCTAGAAATGTTCTAAATATTAAAGCAAATCTCGAAATGCGATTCGATTAAGCGATGCGAGCGCGTAACACATTCGATGCTCGCGATAATACATACATATGTGTGATTTTCCTTCTCTCTGATTTGCTCGTGCGTAGTCGAACGACGGAAACCGTTTGGCGTGTCTAATCAAAATTTGATCTCGTCTGCGGTGAACGACGCAAAGCAAAATGCATTTGATGTGTCCAACCCGTACTCCGTTGTTTCGCTCAATCAAAAGCGAATTTCTATGTCGAAGCCGCACTATTTACCATTCGATTTCGTGTTTAAATGTATATACGCGGACGAATAAATTCTCGATTTTCTTCTCTGTATCCTCGACGACTTTTCTGACTTAATACTTTCTTCTAGATTCTTCTTTCGGATCCTAAAAGAAAAAACAAAAAAAAGAAAAAAGAAAAAGACAAAAAAAATGGCTTTCCAAAACGATCTTTTTCTAATCCGCGGCAAAATGTATAACATTTCTAATCGCGCCCCGTTAATAATCTTTCTCATCCTCTTCTATCGCGTTCTGTTCGTATTATTGAGAAGAAAAAAAAAAAAGTAAAAAAAGACAAAAAAAAAAGAAAAAAAGGAGAAAAGTCCAAAAAAACAAAAAACAAAAAAAAAACAGCAAACGAACAAAAAAATAAAACACCGTTTCTTTTTAAACGTCTCTGATACACATGATACAATCAAACTTAACATCCTTCTCTACCTCTCCACTCACCCACACACATACATATATATACATACATATACATATATACTCGTACATGTGCGAACGACGTGTTACGTACTTAAGTTCGTGTATGTATATATTATCTACCGTCAACAGAATGAATATATGAGTAATAACAAACCATCGCAGCATAGAAATAACACATACGATCAATGATACAATGTCATCTTCCGCCAACAAATATGTTTTACACGTATGTTCTATGTTCTCTATAGAAAAATACAGGACCATGTTAAATCGTCGTATTTCATGTGACTAAAACCCCGCGTTGGGTATTTAGCATTTATCAATCCATGAAATATCCATGAAATATATTCACCTCACCGAAATCGTTTGAACGTACCGTCACGGAAAAGAACTAGCACTACTACTATCGCATACCAATTTAACAAGAAAAAAATTTCTATCGTGCTAATTAACTTTTAACATTTAATAATGTTTTCCTTCTTTTTTTTTTTATTTTTATTTTTTCTTTGTTCTTTCTTTTCTCCTTTCTCAAAACAATCATTTCTGAGAGCGACCAGATTGTTTCGTTTGTAAAATCTCTCTCTTGTTATCACCACGAGCGAAACGGATCGTTGACAATAAAAGTTCGATTTCGTCCAAAAAAAAAAAATTCTCCTTTTTCAATGTTCTCTGTATCGGTACTTTCAAACATGGTCCAATCCAATTGTAATCGTTACAGATCTCGGTTAGGATATAATATATACATATATATATATTGTACCAAACGCATCCTTCTCTGAATTATCGGAGCGTGTACACTTTGTATATACGTTTATTACAGACAAATTATAAGGGTGAAAGAAAGAGAGAGAAAGAGAGAGAGAGAGAGAGAGAGAGAGAGAGAGAGAGAGAGAGAGAGAAAAGTTTTGATGTAATGGAAATATTAAGGAAGTTGAAAGAAAAGATAAAAGAAAGATAATATTGCGATGCTTCGTTGGATAATCTTCATGTTTGAGTCAAGGAATCTTTCTTTTCATATTTTTTTGAAAATAGATAACCTTGTAGAACGTTCTTCGTATATAATGACACTGCAAACGTATTCATTTCCTTAACATTATCTTCAATTACCGTCGTAAAAAGTATCAATTAATTTACGTGAAAAATAGCTATCTATCGTATTAACAATGCAAAGTTTTTTTATTTAGATATAACTGTTTGAGTAAAAGTCATACGAAAAATATTAATATAAATGATATCAATAATATAACAATTTCTCTTTAATGAATTTCGGTAGATATTTAATAGATAATTTTTAATAGAGGAAGCTGCAAAAAGTAGCTAGAAATATATAATATAATTTCAAATTTTTCTTTTTCTTTTTTTTTTTTTTTTTTTTTTTTTTTTTTTTTTTTTTTTTTTTTTTTTTTTAGTTTCAGATATGAACACAAAATTTTTTTTTTGCTAGTAAAACAAACAAGAGTTAAACGTAACAATGATATAAATACGCGATCGAAGACTCCTTGAAACAATATTGAAGATTCGAATTAATCTCCGCTAGATGAGAATCAAATTTTGTTGGAAATATGATGATAAAGGACTGATGAAGTATTCGCATGTTAAAGAACTAAACAACCTACAGAAACTCGACAAAATATAGAAGAGATTTCCTAAATTTTTCCTACAACACTTGAAGATTTTAAAAAGGCTTTGTCGTTCGTATTTACTTATACTCACATTTCTGAAGCATCTTTTTTCTTTATACAAAATATACTTATATTGCCCTCTTTTTCAGTAAATTCTCAGGAATTTCCTAAATCTACGAGAATGATCTTTGTAAACGTGTACACCGTCGTTCCCCAAGTGATAACGTTGTCGTTCGTTTTGCTTTTTTCTTTTTATTAAATAAAAGAACATTAAACAAAAATTTATATCTGTCTATATACCGCGCCGATAAAGCGCAATAAAGATTATCAAATCGATATAGAGAGAAAGAGTATGATGATTTTAACGTGGCAACTAATAATGATCTATCTTGTACAAAATTAATACGATATAATTGCAGTAAATAAGTCTGACGCAAAGCTTATCAACAATTGTTTAAAAACATGAAAATATCGATTGAATTATTATAACGATGATTAATATTCATAAGAACATAATATAAGAAAACACAAACGAACGACGACGATATTCAAACTCAGTACGAGGAAGCTTCTATCTCTATTATATTCTCTACCATTTCTTTACAGCCTATCGTTACCGGAACTCTTTTCAATTAAGATGTATGTTCGTACTTTTAAGCACTATGTATAGCACCTTTGCTACCTTTTTTCGTGTGTTGCGCTGTAAAATCCGTACATACCAACACACTCTCTCAACAGTTTTGAGACATATACTAATGTACTTAAACCATCTGTGAGTCTGCCTCGTCTTTTATAAAATTCTTGCTATATTCAACTGTATTTTTGTTCTTTAATCTCCTTTGTCATAAGTATTACGTTGTCTTATAAAAAATTTAATTCAAGATACGTCAGGTTTGATACTCGTATATTTATTTCGATTAATTTCTAAAAAACAAACCGTATCTCCTCTCAATATCCGCCATTATGGATACGAAGGGAATTGATGGTGGGGCGCGCATGCGCAGAATATCGTAAGTACACGCGAGTAATCGCTCGTGGCAGTCGTGTCATAGACTTTGTAGTGTGCGGTGAGTGATGTTGAGGTTATAATAAATTTCAATTACATTCTCATTAAAGAAAAGTTATTCTACTTCGTTCGAAGATTTATAATGTTTATATTGAATATCGAAGATTCGTAAAACGTATTATTTGAAATCAAAGTATTTATTTATATTAAATTATATTAAGCGATATGTATTTTATTTGTCAACGTTTTGTCAACGAATTATTCGTATATACTTTACTATATTTTCCGAAGAACGGAAGATTGTTCTGAAAATTTAATATTATAATTTCATATTATAAAAGGAATATCAGTGATTCAATCGAAACATTATTTAAATCATTAAGAACATAATACGACATCAGTGAATTATCTTTTATAAAAAATTCGAAGAATCGTTTGTACGCTGGACGAAATATAAGTGAGTTTCCAAGTTGTTAATTATTAAAAAGAAGATGATATTGCTTGATTGAAACGGTGATGAGATTTTAACCAAATTTTGATTTTACTTTTTAAGAAGTTGCAAGATGTTAACCAAAAAATTAAGTAATAGAAGAATAGTGGTTGACATTCTTGTTTTATTTTTTGGTATTGGTGCATGGATCGGTATAAATGGTATTTATGTGCAATTACCTCTTTTGATAAATAATGCACCAGAAGGATGGAATTTACCAGCCCATATGGTAATGCTGGTACAGTTTGCTAACTTGGGGCCAATTCTATATACGTTATATATTAAGTAAGCATATTTAAAATTAAATAAGGTTATATAAGGATTTTACAAAAATATTTTTTATCTGATAAACGTTAATGATTCTATTTCAGGTATACTGCATGGGCATATGATAAACTAATCATATATGGAATGTTAATAGCAGCTGTACTATCTACTTTTATATTGGCCTTCCTTTATAACAAAACATCAGTAATATTTGGAAATGTGCATTCAACGAGTCTTCTGTCTCTGATGTTTGTAACAGCTATTGTTGGATGTACGAGTTCTGTTCTTTTCATGCCTTATATGAGGAATTATCGTGAAATTTATTTGGTGTCCTATCTTGTAGGAGAAGGTCTTAGTGGTTTTATACCTAGTATTGTAGCTTTGATTCAGGGTGTTGGTGGAAATCCTGAATGTAAAAATGTTACTAAAGCAGGATCATCTGATTTAAAGTTTGAACCTTTCTATCCAGATCCCAGTTTTTCTACACAGACATTTTTTATTTTCATCTGCGCGTTATTATTTTTGAGTTTCCTCTCTTTTCTTGGCTTAAATAAATTGCCAGTGGCTATTGGCGAAAGAGTTAAACTTCCATCAAGCATGGAAACACTGCCAACAGATACTAAAGCTCCACCAAGTTACAAAACAAATTCAGGCTGGACCATGTCCAAACATACATATTATTATTTGTTAACTATGATGGCACTTGCTTGTTTTCTTGGTCATGGTACTCTTCCTAGTATTCAGTCTTATTCTTGTTTACCTTATGGAAATGTAGGTTATCACTTAACAGTAACGTTAGCTTCAATGGCTGGTCCATTAGCAATGTGTTTAGGTTTTATTATAAAGTCTCCAAAAATCGGTCTTCTTAGTGGACTTATGGGATTAGTTATTATTCTATCCTGCTTTGTTTTATTTTTAGCTGTAAAATCACCTAATCCACCCTTACAGCATACATGGATAGGTGAAATGTTAGTTGTAGTTTCATGGATATTAGTTAATGGTTTAATAGGATTTATAAAAATGGGTATTACCACTTTATTCAGACCAGACCCAGGTAGAGGTTTATATTATACCGGAGTTGCTACACAAATTGGTTCTCTGATAGGTGCAATAATAACATTTGTGTTAGTTAATCATGTGAAAATCTTTCATTCGTATTCACCCTGTGATGCTATGCATTAACACTTCTTAAAATTATATAAATAGCTTTCACGTTTTATGTGATATTTCTACTAGTAGTACTTAATCAACTATTACAACTATTTACAATATCTTTCAGATTTGAAAAAGAAAACAACGATAAATGCCTGTCAAGTGCAGCTAGTCGGTTAAGTAAATAGACATGATTCAGATCATATAGTGACAATTATTTAAAATAAATAAATAATATATTCATGTGCAAACTTTTTTTTTATTTTAGTAGATGTGTACAGCTGGCCTTGTACGTTATCTACATGAAATACAGAATATAAAATTATCTACGAAATATTTAAAGATTCTCTACAGCATATCTTGAATAAAATTAATGTTGACTTAGGGATAACATTATCATATTCAAATTTTTGCTATGTGACTTGTATGTCTGTCAGATAAAACCGGTTTTATCTGATAAATCTAAATGATTAAGTTGATCAAACTATGGAAATGAACTCATTTAACCATTTTATTTGCTTGCATACGATCAATCAAGTGAAATTCAGTAAGTAATTATTCTATGAGATATTTTGAATACAATATAGTGACTTCTATATATTGCATTTATATAAATATTTTTTTATATACATTAAACACACAAATTAAGAAATCAAAGACGTCGCGGTAATATTTTAAAAAACAAATACATGCCCTTTTACATATGGAATTATTTTGCAATATTAACTATAGATTCTTTTTTCATTGATATATTATTTATAATTAATCTGTGCAGGCATTGTTAATCGCAAAGAAAGGATAACTTGCATCCAAATTGGTCCAAGATTTCTACATATTCGTAGAAATTCATCAAAATGACAACGATTAACCTCAAAGGATATTTAAAAAATAGATCCGGCATTATGCATTTACTCGTCGTTCTGTTTGGTATATCTGCTTGGATAGGTGTGAATGGAATTTTTGTTCAATTACCAATACTTGTTCATTATTCTCCTGAAGGTTCAGCTTTACCAACTTATATAGTAATAGTAATACAAATGGCAAATGTGGGACCAATTATATATATGCTTTTACAACAAATGCAATTTAAAATAAATGAATTTTTATTTATATTAGGAATTCTTACTATAGGAAATATTTCTATGGCACTTTTAATATTTTTTTATAACAAAACTGTTGTTATATCAAATTCAGAATATAGTTTAGCTTTATTTGTTTTAACATTTTTTACGGCACTTGTTGGATGTTTCAGTTCTGTTCTATTTATGCCTTATCTTCGTAATTTTAATGAAACATATATGATATCATATTTTATTGGAGAAGGATTGAGCGGTGTGTTACCAAGTTTAGTTGCATTGATTCAAAATATCGGAGGAAATAAAAACTATGTCACAAATAGTACCATTACATCAAAAGAAATAATCCCTGACTTGAGATTCACTCCATTATATTACTTTCTATTTATCTTTCTTGTTTTACTCCTATCTCTTATTGCATTCATTATATTACAATATTCTTCATTTAAAGATATCAAAAAGAATTATGAAGAGAATAAAAATAGCCAGGATAAAATACAAGTTACACATCATAATATTAATGATAAATCTATTTCTGCTTCCAATAATTTATGTTTAGAAAATGACCAGACAGATAAGCATTATTTATCAAACGACAAAAGAAAAAAAGCAAGATGTCTTAAAGCAGATTACAAAATGTCATTTTATAAAAAATTGTACTTACTTATTTTAATGAGTTTGCTTTGTTTCTTTGGTAATGGATTTTTACCAAGCATACAATCATATTCTTCTTTACCATATGGAAATATAACATATCAACTATCTGTTACTTTAGCACAATTTGCAAATCCAATTGCATGTTTTATAACATTTTGGATTATATCATCAAATTTAAATATTATTCATGCTTTATCCACAATAATATTTATACTTTGTAGTTATGTTACATATATAGCACTGATGTCTCCTTTTGTACCACTAAAAGAATCTAAAATGGGTGTAATAATTATATTGATATCATGGACTATTCTTATAGGATTCATTTCTTATGTAAAACTTGTTATTATATCAATATTTAGACAGATACAAAAAGAAAATATTCTTTTTTATGTTGGCATTATTATGCAGGCAGGTTCTGTAAGTGGAGCAATTATTTCATTTGCTTTAATCAATTTCACTAATTTTTTCCAAACATAAAGAAAAAGCACACGTTTTTGTTTTAATAATTAATACATACACACACACAGACATATATATATATATATATACACTCATGCTCTCCTATACAAAGTCTCAAATTATTTATCATTTTTATATTTTATGTCTAGACGTATCAAACAAATAAAGACAATAACAAAATTAAAGTAACTAAAATATACGATAAAAAAATATTGAACAATGATATTGTTAATGTATTAAAAGAAAGAAATCCGCGACGTGTATATAGTGACACAGTTTATATGCGCAGAGTTTAAATGTAATCGACAAATTCAAATAATTCAATATTTAGCGCGCTTAATTAACGTGTCATTCTGTATATCATCCAGGCAAACACATAAATATTTTATGCAACAGACATGAACGCATAAACGCGTAAACGCCATAAAATTAATGTCGTTTACATTAGATTTATTTAATCGTCGACGATTAGACATGTATGTGAAATGTTTAGGCTAATGTTTACAAGAATTAGAAGAATTTATATATCGTGTTATTAAGTTTAGAATATTGTTTATTTGAAATATAATTTTATGACAATATTATGGTTTTAATTATTTTTACTAATAAATTAGCTTACGCCTATGTGATTATTTTTTTTTCTTATTCTTTTATTTATTTATTTATTTATTTTTTTTTTTTTTTTTTTTTTTTTTTTTTTGAATAAATAAAATTTTATCGGAATAAAAAGAAATTCAATGATACCATCTAACCTTATACGTTTATTATTTTTTCATTAATCAATACTAAAATAATAAATATTAGAAGTAAAAGTTATGTTCGTTCCGTAATTTGAATTTTTTAATATTGTAAGTTGTCAGCCCTGCTTTAAGTTTCACAAACTCTAAAGAAAGCGTTATGCTATGATTGAATGAGTCATGCGCACCTATAGAAGGTGAAAAGGTGTATAGAGAACACAAGTAATAACAATACTACGAGTGTTAAAAAGATCTGCATACTTTTTTTTTGATGATCTCTTTTATTCGACAATACTTTGTATAAATATATATATATATAAAATATTGAATATGTTCGTATAAGATTTGTTTAAAATAACGATTGACTTAGACATTCCACGTTAAGATGTGCGATGAAGAGGCAAGCCTTGAACAGAACGAAGATGATCAATCTGACAAAGAACAATCCATTTCATTATTGCATCTTCCAATAGAGGTTTGACAAATATTACAATAAATATATCAGTGTGTGTGTATGTTTCGTTATTAACTTTTATTTATTCTTTTTTTTTTTGTTTGTTTTTTAGATATTTCTACACGTCTGCTCATTCCTAGATGCGGAAACATTGATGCACAATTTGAGTTTAGTTTGTAAACAGTTTTACCAAATACTGAACGATAATTCATTCTGGAAAATGAGAATTAGCCAAATATTTCCAAATACTGGTTATCCGATTTTGCCTCCTGGTTAGCTCAAATTGATAGCACCTTGTGCCTTGCACGACCAAAATCATTCTGTAAATAAATAAAACACCATCTATTACTCTATAAAATAAAAAAATTAACAATGTTAACTATTGCAGCTTTTAATATAATAAGATAAAAATCATTAAAAAAAAAAAATAATTTACGATATGCTTATATATAACCAATCCGTATTTATTAAAACTTTTATTAACTGGTTGCTTCTAATATTATTGTAAATCATGTTTCTTTTTTTTTCTGTAATTTTAATTAACCAACGACTTTGTAATTTTGCACATTGAACTATTCTTACAAGAATATTGCACTATAAATATTTTATGTTTATTCTCTATTCGATTCTGTTTACAGATTAATAATATGTGCCAAATCCTTAAAAATTTATAATACTGTTTGTCAAAGTGACATGTGTAATTTCAGCTGAGGACGATGAACTGTTTTGGAAGTTATCGTGTGTAGCGATTGAGAAACAAACTTCATTATGGAAAAACGAAAATTCAATGGAGAAGTTATCTCTTACCAATGTGCAATACAGTACTATAGATGGCCTGCTATTAATGCATGTTAGTAATAAATAAAATTACATTTTTTTGTATGCAATTATATAAATAATGTTATAAGTAATAAGTAATTATATAATTTCTTTATACAAAGGATGGAAAAATTTGTATATCCGGAGCAAGGGATCGATCTTTAGTGTGTTGGAGCCTTCCCATTGAGGAAAGTGATCATGTGCAACGTACTTGTATAGATTTTGCTCATAATGGATGGATATGGGATTTAACAGCAATAGATAATATGGTCTATAGCTGTAGTTGGGATCAAAATGTCAAAGCTTGGACCCTCACTCCTACTGGCCTTGTCCACTTCAAAACTTATAAGATGTATATGACAACCAAGCTGGTCATTTCTACTGCTCTCATAATGGAAAGGCTGAGCGAGGAAGGCATGAGATTCTTTTTCATAAAATAGTTACATGATAAAATATTCCAATATGGAATTATGGTATTATGGAAAATTTTTCTACAGGCTCTATATCATAAATTTCTTTAACTACAAAGTCCCAAAAGAAATAAAACATGTATTTAAAACATTGGGATGCTCTCGCTCGCTCTGCCAATCGAGATCGTGAAAACATATATTTTGTTTTTAATCTATTAAATATTTAAGCAAATATTTTTCATTTTTTGTAGGATCGTTACAGGTGCTCTGCTTTGCATAGCTTCATGCCCAGACTTAGCTCTCTTCGCTACAGGTTCATTCTGCAAAACAGTATTGGTATTTGATTCAAGGTCAGGATATAGTCCTATAGCAAGATATCAACCGCATCAGAGAGCTGTCATTCGACTCGCAATGAGTTCAAATTATATTTTATCTGCCAGTGAAGATAAAACAGTTTCAATATGGGATCAAAGAGCTGGAAAAATTATGAAAACAGTCACAGTAATATCTCTCTTCTTAATTCCTTTTATATCTTCGTTATAGCATTATCTTCTAGAGATGCATGCAGTGATCTGTTTTAGATCTCGAAAGAATCATTCCCTATGAGTATGTCTATGCAAAAAGATTTGGTATATGTTGGCGATAGCAACGCGAAATTACATGTGTTAGATTTAAAGAGAGAGTTCGAGCCTATAAAATGTTACGATACTGAACATAAAAAAGGAATAACCGGTGTTCACTTTACTCCTGGATGTGTGATTACAAGTTCCATGGACAAAACTGTGAGAATTTCAAGTCCAACTGATCCACCTCAAAATCTTACCACTCTAACTTGTGGCTATGGAGAGATAGCTAGTGTATGTATATAGAAGTGCTTATTTAAGCAAATAATATAATTTATTTTCATTGTTTTACAGATAGATTATTTGAACGATGTCCTTGCTGTATCTGGTACCGAAGGAATAGAAATTTGGAGACCTCGTGCAAGAACATGATGTTCATGAGTCTTACTATACATATTATTGCTAATAACATTTACATTTTGATATTCAATCTACACTCTTACAAGGAATTATATAAATCAAGTATATATTATGATTTAATAAAGGCTTTGCTCTATATAAGTTTGCTAGGCATAAGAACAAAATATTTTCTGTTATAATTCGAAATTCAGTAAATATTATTTTCATTTAATATTTAATTTGAATTTATTCGATATCAATTATTATTATTATTATTATTATTATCATTATTATCATTATTATTATTATTTGGAAAAACTGTAATTTCCAAGTATCGTTTTTCTGTAAACGTTCAATTGACCAATTTTCTTCATTGAAACGTTTCGTTTTACTTTACGATCGAAGTAAGCAAAAAAAAAAGAAAAAACAAAACAGGTAAAAATTTGTTTAAGAATACTTTCGAGTACATGGTAACGAGTAAATGGATAGAGAGATACAAAGGTAAAAAAATGAAAGAAAAATATTGATTTTGAAAATGAAAAAACGAAGGAACGGTGGATGTAGGGTCGATCGATAGGCGGCGCTGTCATCGCCGGAAGTAGCGGTCCGCTAACTGATCAAAGAGAGCGAATATGAAAACGTTCAATTGTCTATTCCAAGGAATCGGCGTACGTTCGAATATCGACGCTCGAAGATGTGGAACGATGATCTAATTAACGCGGAAGATTAATCGATGGTGGAACATTGGTCCACGAGGCGATCGAGCAGGTCCTCCTTCTCCACGCGCAATCGCCAATACGGGAAAAGCTACCGGCGCTACAAGCTATGCTCTCGTGGCATGGTGGTGGGGGTAACCGTAGGGAGCTTCCGTTTATCTGCGAGGTCAGAGAAGGCTGGCTGCATTCGGTGGTGCTGGTGAAAAACACGATGAAAATGGCGTGGCAACCGCAAGAAGAAGGACTACGACAAATCCTTACGCTTCTTAAGGAATCACAGAGCCCGGATACGGCAACACAGAGAGCTGTACAGCAAGTATCCTTTTTTTTCTTATCGTCATATTTTTTCGCCGAAGAAACGCCAAATTAGTTCGTTGAAGTTTCAAAAATACGGAACGGTTTGTGCCTTTTCCCGGTCGTAAGACAGTGGACGCCGATGGTGACGAAAGAGAAGCGACGGAGATTCGACGATTTTTATGGGATTGTCTTGTCGACGTTTTTCGATCGATTAGTATCGTATATCATCGGTACAACGAGATAATGGTATTATTGTGTGAAATTTTCACTCGGATCCTTCTCGTTTCTACTTTCCTCCCACCCCTCCCATTACGATCGCGAGTTCTTGGCTCTATTCCTTTGCCGTTGTATGTATGTATGTATGCGATCGGCGCGCTTTTGCGCAGCCTGTCATGGTCTACCTTTTTTTCTATCCGTAACCCGTTCGATTCAGAGACATTTCATCGAAATTAATCCAATTCCCTTTAATGATCCTATCAAAACAAAGACGTCATCTTTATTCTTGACTTTATTTTCGCCCATCGATCAGCTTAGAATTTGATGCCCCGAGCGCGTCGATCGTTTTGTTCATGTCTTTTCTCGAATAATGTTGTAACACGTGAGCTTCAACCGCCAAGAAATATGTTACACGAAATGTCTCTCTATACACGATATGAACGTAATTTCTTGTTATGCTTTTCGTAGATTCTTCGATCTCTTAAATAAATTATTTGTTTATTCTGTTAATTTATGTATACCCTTTCCTTTTTTTTTTTATGTGTCTCGATTCGTTGAAATGAAAACAAAGAATATATCTTCGAAGTATTCTCCAGAAATAACTTTCCTTTTATTTTGTTTCGACGAAGTCAATGTGTGATTTATTTTATATATTGTGATGATATAGTAATAATAGTTTATAAATAACGGTTCTTATACTTTATCGATATATATATTGTGTGTGTGTGTGTATGTGTGTGTATGAGATGTGTGTGTATGCATGTATGTATGTTGTGTTGTATGTATTATATACACGCATGCATACACATATATATAATTCTCGATTTGATAATGTCAAGAAAACAAAACTTGTTTTCCTTAATAACTGGCTTAGAAACTGGAAGAGTTAAACAAATTTCCAGATTTTAACAACTATCTAATTTTCATCTTAACCAAACTTACATCCGAAGGTAAGAAAGTTATCTCAATGTGATGGATTAAATTTATGATTAACCTAAAACATAAGAGGAAAAATAATTAATTACATTTTTTTTATTAAGATGAACCAACGAGATCTCTGAGTGGATTAATATTGAAAAATAATGTAAAGGCACATTTTCATAAATTTTTACCGGAAGTTACAAATTTTATAAAGCAAGAATGTTTATCTGCTATTGGAGATCCTTCGGCTTTAATTCGTGCTACTGTTGGTATTTTAATAACTACTGTTGCATCCAAAGGTGAGCGCATTGTTATTTACATTGTCAAATTTTATTTTGTAAGATTTTAGAATTATTTAAGGTAAATTATGTTAAAAAATAGGTGAATTAACAACTTGGCCAGAATTATTACCTGCTCTTTGTCAAATGTTGGATTCGCAAGATTATAATGTTTGTGAAGGAGCATTCGGTGCTCTTCAGAAGATTTGTGAAGACTCCGCAGAGATATTAGATTCTGATGCACTTAATCGGCCTTTGAATGTTTTGATTCCAAAATTCTTGCAATTTTTCAGACATACAAGTCCAAAAATTAGATCACACGCAATCGCTTGCGTTAATCAATTCATTATCACTCGTACGCAGGTGCTTATGATTCATATAGATAGTTTTCTGGAAAATCTCTTCCATTTAGCTACTGATGATGATCCCGATGTCAGAAAAAATGTGTGCAGGTACAAAATTAATTAGTATAACAACAATGAATTTTTATACATCTTTTTTTCTTTTTTTTTTTTTTTCTTTTTTTTTTTTGGAGAAAGAAATTTAGAAATTGCATTATCAATTTAATTCCTTTAAAGGGCTCTAGTGATGTTACTTGAAGTTCGAATGGATAGATTGATCCCAAATATGCATAACATAATAGAGTATATGCTAATGAGAACTCAAGATCAAGATGAGGGAGTTGCTTTAGAAGCTTGCGAATTTTGGCTCTCTTTAGCAGAACAACAAATTTGTAAAGAAGCTCTTGCGCCACATTTGACTCGATTAGTACCTATTTTGGTAAGTGAGTTTATTTGCAATAATATGAATGAATAAATATAAAAATAAATGTGCTTCTTTTTAACAGGTACGAGGCATGAAATACTCCGAAATTGATATAATACTTCTCAAAGGAGATGTAGAAGAAGATGAAATGATCCCAGACAGAGAAGAAGACATACGACCAAGGTTTCATAAATCAAAAACACACCATTCGCATCATGCCAACATGAATAAACATACGGATGAAAATGGTGGAGGAGATGATGAAGATTTAGATGCTGAAGATGGATCTGATGACGATTCAACGCTTAGTGATTGGAATTTACGAAAATGCTCGGCAGCCGCTTTAGATATGTTAGCAAATGTATTTAGAGAAGAACTGTTGCCAGTTTTAGTACCCATTTTAAAAGAAACTCTCTTTCATCAAGATTGGGAAATCAAAGAATCTGGTATATTGGCTCTTGGAGCTATTGCTGAAGGTACAATAACGTTATATTTATTTTATAAAAATACTTTTTTTTAGAGTATCAACGTAATATTTTCTTTTTTTTTTATAGGATGTATGAGCGGAATGATTCCACATTTATCAGAGCTAATACCTTATTTAATTAGCTGTCTCAGTGATAAAAAAGCTCTCGTACGTGCTATTACTTGCTGGACTTTAAGTCGTTATGCTCATTGGGTTTGTGCACAGCCACATGACACACACTTAAAACCTTTAATGACAGAGCTTCTCAAAAGGGTACTAGATGGTAACAAACGTGTACAAGAAGCAGCGTGTTCTGCATTTGCTACATTGGAAGAAGAAGCATGTACAGAATTAGTCCCTTATCTTGGATTTATTCTTGAGACACTTGTTTTTGCTTTTGGTAAGTACTAAAAATATAGTGATCTTGGATTTTAACAATAATTTTATTGTTGCTAGTAAATTAAATTGAACGTTTTTTCTTTTTTTTTTTTTTTTCTTAGGTAAATATCAACATAAAAATCTTTTAATTTTATACGACGCAATCGGTACGTTAGCCGATTCAGTGGGCCATCATCTAAATAAACCAGACTATATCAATCTTCTTATGCCACCCTTAATCAACAAATGGAATGTTTTAAAGGATGAAGATAAAGATCTTTTTCCATTATTGGAATGTCTTTCATCAGTTGCAACTGCATTACGATCTGGATTTTTACCATATTGTGAACCTGTGTACAGGTAAAAGTTGTATTGATAACAATAATATTTAATTATTAGATATATACTTATATACTTAAATTATTATCTTTTATAGGCGATGTGTATCGTTAGTAGAGCAAACATTAAATCAACATATAGCAAATACACAAAGTCCAGAACAGTTTGAAGCACCCGATAAAGATTTCATGATAGTAGCATTGGATCTTCTTAGTGGTTTAGCAGAAGGCTTGGATGGACACATGGAACGTTTAGTAATGAACAGTAACGTAATGCAATTATTGTATCAATGTATGCAAGATGGAATGCCAGAAGTTAGGCAAAGCAGCTTTGCTTTATTAGGAGACCTTACAAAAGCATGTTTTCAACATGTGCTACCTTGTATACGTAAGTATTATATAATTTGTATAATATTTTGAAGTAAAAATCAAACAAGGAACGTCAATAAATTGTTATTTTTTGCAGCCGATTTTATGCCAATACTTGGACAAAACTTAAATCCCGAATTTATATCAGTGTGTAATAATGCGACGTGGGCTATTGGAGAAATTTCTATAAAGCTTGGTAAATCTTTTATCTTTTATTATTATTATTATTATTTTTATTTTATTCCTTTTTTTTATTTTTCTTTCCCTTTTTTTTTCGAATTCTGTTATCTTCGATTACGCGAATTAATTATGATCATTTAAACGATATCGACTTTTTTTTTTTCTAGGACCTGACACAAGTGCATATATTCCATTAATATTAACTCAACTTATCGAAATAATCAACCGACCAAATACGCCAAAAACGCTGTTGGAAAATACCGGTAAGTTACCATTTAGTTCCTAATTATATTAGTATTTTGCTTAACAGCTTATATATGGGGCATACTCTTAATTATTGGAGAGTGTATCGTGAAGTTTTTTTTAGCAATGTTATCTTAATCTCTATTATTTTTTAAGGTATACTCCATGTACATACATAGGAAAATCAGTTAATATAATTACGTTTGAATTATTATACTTCAAGGTTTAAACATTTTGTATATACAAGAAGTATTCCAGATATTTAAAAACAAAAAAAAAAAAGAAAAAAAAACATCATGCTAGATGTAGCATTCGATGGATTTTAAATTTAGGTGCATATATTCTTTCTCTACAAATTATTTTCACAAAATGATAAACCACACAAATCAGCGATTTAGGGTGGTTGTATATAACCACGCTTGCACGTTTATCAGCAAATTAAATAACTAGTATTTGTCTATTATACCTAATTTAGTGGTGTGCGATTGCCTGCAGGCTTTGTATGGCTGTATTGCCATAGAAATATACAGTAATTCAGTATATATTATGCTTGCATTTAAGTCCCAAATATTTTTTCAACAGTTATTTAAATTGGCCTTTAAAATCATGATAAAAATTTGGTTCTGTATTCTTAGTTATTCTTATTTGTACTGACATTTCTTGGTAGAGGTCATATTCATATCGGTTTATAAAATCATGGGCTCGCACGCTGCTATCTAATTTTTATTATTGTTTCAGCAGCTACAATAGCACGGTATTGCCTATGTTCACTGTCGGTATTTCATATGTTCACCTGTGTTCCCACTGTCTCTATTGATTGTCGATATTAATTAATTATGATTAATTGACTGGTTAATTACAAGTTAATTAAAGTTAAACGACAACATATTCGCCTGAGTTGATCGTTGGTTCACTATCAGTTTGTCTTATTGTTTGTGTTTCCGGTCACTTCACTACACTTCACTTGTCTACTTACCGAAACGAAATGAAACTGTAGCCATAACGATCGGTCGCCTAGGTTATGTGTGTCCCCACGACGTCGCCCCCATGTTACAGCAGTTTGTCCGACAGTGGTGTGTAAATTTCTTTATTATTATATTCTATTAATTATTATATTATCTTCTATTTTGATTAGCACTTTATTATTATACATTATTCCCAAATCCTGAATACATTGCATATCAAATGCTGCAAAGAACTATTACGTAAGAATATTATAGGGGATTTATAAATGTTTATTAATATTATTATATTTTTATTTTTATCAAAACATCTACCTTCGCAGCAATGATACAAACACAAATGACTAGGAGAGAGTAACATATAATTTTGTGAATGAGCATACTTTAAGATTAGTGCCAACTTGCTCAATGGTTTCTGCAGCATTTTTATATTGAATTCATGATTATAATTTTTATTTGCTACCATGCAAGTATGTTGTATGCTCTTAAATATATATTCAAAAATATGGGGGTAGGTTTACATTTGTCACTTAAGTCGGTTAATCACTTAGCCTGTACTCCTGTCTTGCATCAGATAAATTAGGTAAATGTTTTTCAGTTTGAACACTTTTCTTTCAAGTAGGTAGCTTCAATTGAAGATATTTGTGCATGTAGATTATATTGCCACTTTGGTATCTGTCAAATATTTCTTGCAGTAGTTTCTTACTTAGGTATTATTATTCTCTTACAGCTACTGTTGCTAAAAAAATACATTTTTTTAGAATGCCAAAGAAGTGTGGGTAAATGTCAAATGTAAACCCAACCTTAAAGTCACAATTGTACAACAACGACGCCAGTCACTTTACAGTATTTCTTAATTCATTGAAAATTTTAAATAATAATGTCTATTACTTGTTGTTATATCATATAAAAATTAATCTATTTTTTTCATAGGACTGGCCTCGTGAAAGATCAACTACTTTGCCTCATCGAATGCTATTTATAAGAGATTGTTCACCTATGAAATGTTTGAATGAATATTACAATTAAATGTCTATTTTACAAATTCTATTGCAGCTATATAATTACATCTGTAAATGTTTTATATATATATATATATATATATATATATATATATATACACATACACACACCATATACATATATACCATATACAAAAAAAAGTACATTACTTGAAAGTAAAATTTTCAATATAAAAATGATGATAATTCAATATAAAGTGTGACAAAAATTATTATGTATCGTTTCAAAATTGAAAAAATTGTTACTCCAAAGATATTAATATATCTTTGAACAATGTACTTTTTTTAAAGGAAATCAAAAAAGCTATTGAACGAATTTGCTTAATCGTTATTTGTTAATATTATTATTAGGTGTACATCTTTGCGGACTATAAGAGATAACGAAGAAAAGGATTCTGCATTCAGAGGTATGTGCCAAATGGTCACAGTGAATCCAGGTGGTGTTGTCAATGACTTCATGTATTTTTGCGATGCTATTGCTTCGTGGGCTACACCAAGGGACGATTTAAAGGATATGTTTCAAAAAGTAAATATTACAAATACATTATATTATAGTAATCGATTCTTTCCATTGATTTATTCTAATAAATTTGTTTAATTCGATGTATAGATTTTACATGGATTTAAGAATCAAGTCGGTCCAGAAAATTGGAAACGGTTTTCAGATCAATTTCCGTTGCCGCTTAGCGAGCGGCTTCTCAATATGTACGGCGTTTGAGCAAACCCGCCTAAATGCGGTACGTATATTGTACATTTTAGTAAAAACAAAAATTTTACTCTACCAATATTATTTCTTATCAATAAAGAAATATTTTATCACGACTAACGTTTGATAAGCGGACGGTCTATATTATTAATATATCTGAAAAAGTTCGTGTGGCATTTTAGAATAATAAGAGAATTAAAAATATGTAGAAATTTTTATAAAAAGTTTTATTTATTAAAATAATTACCTTCACAATCTGCGGCCCTTTCCTAACAAAATACAAGTTTGTAAATTCCGCTTTTATAAAACGTTTTGTCTTTAATAGGGAATTATCGTAATCTCTTTCACAAAGCATGTATCTATTTATTCATGTAATTTCACGTTGTTGTTGTTTCTTTCAGAAGGCCGCTTTAAGGGGCAGGCCGAATGGGGTTGGGCGGGCTATAAAACCGTGGGTGGACAGGGTGGGTGGGTGAAACCACGGCCTCTTCTCATCAACATCGTTGTCGTTAGTGTGTGTCTTGGTCATCGAAGGAATATCAGGGGAAATAAAAAGTACGTCATTAACTGCACTATCGAGAATGCAGTGACATAAAGAGAAAAGCGACATAACGAATGAATAAGGAAATACGAACGACAAATAAATCAGTGGGCCGAAAAGAATAAGTGGGTGGGAGGGTGGGTGGGTAATATAGGGTGGGAGGGAGGAATTTGTGGTGGTCATCAGCCACTTTTAACGCGAATGTATCGTACGCAATGCCCGCAACGTACTGCATTCAGTGATACCTTATTGTAGCAACATGCTGTACATGCTGTACACTTCGTTTCTATTAGCGCTATAACACACTCAAGTGTTTAACTCTCGCGTATCGAAACGAGACAAGTGCTGGCAATCCAACTAGCCCAGCTATACTAATTCCAACTTCGATTAGTTGGCTAGTAAAAGCGTAGATCTCACGTTATAGAGCATGCTAAACTACTGTGATCGAAAATTTATATGTTAGGGAATTAATTTTTTTGAGAGAGGTGCATATCTGTATTCGATGAGTTTATAGAGCCTTAGACAAAGTAGAATACTTATTTGATAAAGCTACAAATAGAGTACGTTGTAGAAATTTCATAGTGTACAGAAGGTTTTCAAGAGTATGTATTTTTATACGTTAAAAGTCGATATATATGCAGAAAGTGCCATTCCGTTCGTTCTGAACCAAAATTTTTCTGCTTACTTTAATCCTCTCTTCGATAATTGTGATATTAGGTTATGTAACTACACTTTCTCATCATGTTAGAAGTATGTTGAAAAATACATATGTATATATACTTTATATATGTATGTAAATAATACTACATGATGTTTTTTAACCTACAGACCATTTTGTGATTTTTTTTGTTTTTTTTTTGGTTT